>NC_135271.1:10765000-10995000 GCF_051311805.1 Agelaius phoeniceus | reverse complement strand
ATAGATGAATCTGATTCGTGCTAACAATTGTAACTATATTTTAAATATTTTAGAAAATATTTGTTAAAAAGTAAGAGAGGAAAAGGATATGGAATTAGTGACACAAAACAGATGTTTTCAGATGTTCATGAGAAAACAGGATGCAGGATGTAGTTTGAGATAAGTAACATCCCAAAAGGCAATAGGCCTCAGGATAATTAAAGAATAGGCCTTGAAATGGACAAAATTGGAATGATTCCAGGTATCGATGAAATAATAAGGCTTCTTTTTGGAATATAATGCTGGCTTCTATAACACAAGACTTGGGGTGCATGTGCAGCTTGTGGGGCTGTTCAAAGGACAGTGATGATGAGGAGAAGCCTTCATGGGAAGCGACCACCAAAAGCCAAAAGACCCCTTAGAAACAAGCAGAGCATGCACTATGCAGTACAGTGACACAGATTTCAAGAATCAAAAATAGGAGGAGATTGACAGAAAATTATTGATGAATATGTATTAGCATCCAGTCTAGAAGTTGTGTTTGGATTCTTTATCTTTTGAATGGGAGGCAGGGTGAGAAAAGCCCCCTGTATCCTGACTGGTTTTGCTTATGCTTTATCCAAACCACTGCCAAATTATTTTGTATCTGCTTGATCATATTTGATTGCATTATTTCATATAAAATTGCTGCTCAATTAAAATTGCTGCTAAATTCTAATGTTGGTTTATTAAATTAGACATACAGGGACCTCATTCATAACAACAGCCCCCCTCAGTCACCCACCCGTTGGGACTGTGCTTTCTACTGAGCCAGTCCTGCCAGAAAAGCAGCTTCAAACACACCTCCAAGAAGGCACTGATCCAGATAAAGCCCATCCATTCCCCTCTGCCCAGGGCCAGTCCCCTGTACATCTGGCAGCCTGCAAAATCTAATACCCTCTCAGGGTCCAACACATTGTTCCAGCCCAAAGCATAAAGGCAATTTGTTTTGTTAAATCTGAAGTCATTCCTGCAGGTCCTCGGCCTTCCAAGGCCAACGCTGCCACTCCAGAGGGAATCCTGTGACCCCGAGCATTTGACGGTGACCACACCAAAGCAAGAGGTGGCTCCTTCAGCAGGAGAATGGCACATGGCAGTGCTGTGCCTTTGTGTCCCCAGCCTTCCCCCCATTGTTTCAGCAATGGCAGCTACACTTAGGCAGCTTCAGCAGAGCTTATTTGTGTTGGCTTAGTGCAGATCAGGACTCCCAGCCCACCTCTAACAGCAGCTTGCAATGACAACAGGACCTGCACACTGAGGTATTTTGCTGGAGGCAAGCCTGTCACAAGCACACACCCTCTTCAAACTTCCCATCAAACAGAAAGGAGAAGAGCAGGAAAAGGCTACCTTTGGACCAGTCTTCCCCAGGTCTACACATGGGCCAATTCTGGGTAGAAAACTCCTGCCAGTGCTGGCCTTCTTCTTCATGTTGAGAAACTTCTCCCACAGGAACTTAGAGGGAAGCAGCTGAAAGGCAAAAATAAACCAGCTAGAGCCTCAGAGTTGGGCTTGTTCAGAAAGGCTTTTCTTGAACAAGTGCCACTGGTGAACAATTTGTGGTCACATTGTCCAGGACAGTCCTGGAAGCCCTGGAAGTTGCTTGCTGAAATACTCAGCACCAATAAATTAACAATACAGAGTGCAATACACATACTCCAACCACATGGCTCTGTCCCATCAGCTTCTCCGTGATTGCATGTGACATGGTTGGGGATTTCTGCTCTTTGGGCATTTCTTTCCTCTTTAGCTTCATTGGATTGAGGCAGTGACCTTTTCAAAGAATGGGGAGGAGCTCTCAGAACTGCCCTGACTCCATCCTTTTACAGCACTGAGAACTCACAGCAAGGAGATATCACTGCTGGGTGAGTCCAAGAGAGGCAAGAAAGGAACATTGTACCAAGAGTGAGGAGCACAGGAATGTGTCCAAGTTGTAGTTCTCTCTGTTAATTAGCATTTGTTTTCTCTCTCTGGGCTCACAGACCCCTCCAGAGAAGAAAACAGAGGGATCTCCTGGACAGAGCCTCAGCAGTGGGGCATCTTCAGTCAAGTGAGCTCCAGACACCAAGGGACCTTTGTGGCCCTGGCTCCAGGGAGCAGGTAAGAACTGTACAGCCCTCAAGATTCCTACAATTCCAGAGCTTTCAAGAGAAGCCAACTCCTTTGAGAGAGATACCATCAACACATGGTAAACCAAAATCAGGGGAGAATTCCCAGCACAGGAAGATTTCCACCATCCTGCAGAACAAAGGTGCGAGGGTGTTCACAGGGGTCTTAGGATGAGGGAAGAGACGAGGATCTGACTCCATGTTTCAGCAGGCTTGATTTATTATTTTGTGATATATAATATATTAAAACTACACTAAAAGAATAGAAGAAAGGATTTCATCAGAAGTCTAGCTAAGAATAGAAGAGGAAGGAATGATAACAAAGGCTTCTGGCCTGGACTCTCTGTCAGAGCCAGCTGGGCTGTGATTGGCCATTAATTACAAACATCCAACATGGGCCAATCCAAGATCCACCTGTTGCATTCCACAGCAGCAGATAATCATTGTTTACATTTTGTTCCTGAGGCTTCTCAGCTTCTCAGGAGGAAAAATCCTAAGGAAAGGATTTTTCATAAAAGATATCTGGGACACAAAGGTGCTGAGACATTTTCTTCTGGGCTTGCTGCAGCAGATAACTTGCTTTGCTGTACACTGTGTCTGCAGGGCTGGATCTGTGCCCACACAGGAGCTGAGAGAGAACAGCTGCTTTGGAAGCTCTTCCAGCTGGGACCAGCCCTGTCTCACAGGGCTTTGGGCAGAGTTTGAGCTTCTCCCCCAACATGCTCAGGTGCCCAAGGGCAGCTTGGTCTTGACACCAGCAGGGGGCTATTTACAAATCACAAACGGGACAGTGCTGCTGTGGAACTGCCTTGAGCTGTTGTATTTTCCAGCATCAGTCTCATTACATGGTTATGACAATGGGAAGATGCCACCAGCTCACATCCCAGGCAGCAGACCAAGAACTTGATGTTACAACTTCCTTTATAAGTTTTTTGACCAGTCACACAAAGCAAAAGCACATTGACAGTAGTTCTATCCAACCACTATAAGCACACATTCCTTTGGTTAAAACAATGCTTGCTTATTTTGAATACAATACCTGCTTGTAAGCCTTAAAGCACAATGCACAGAGCTCCATTATTAAGCCTTAACCCTCCTAATATCTTGCTAGATAAACTTTTCTGTAGCTTAGAGAGTTATTCTAGACAAGCATTAATACACAGACCATTGTTCTATTTGTCCTTGCTTTTCAACTTTTAAAATAATTTTTCTGCTGACCTATCTCATGGCAGCTGCTTAGCTCTAATCACAGTTCTACTGTATCTGAGGCTGCCTTTTGCAGCTTTCCCAAAACCCTCTAATTTTGTAGATTCCCACAATTTCCCCTCTCTGTTCACCTCAAAAGAAACCTTCATAATTGTGTCGTTTATTACTTGTGTTTCGTAGCCTTACTAGAATATTTCTGCTTATTACCTACTTAAAGCATTTTCTTGCTTGCACTAAAGCAGGGGCAGGGAGAGCAGGGACACCAGGGCAGTTTGCAGCCTTAACACAGCCCAGTGGGTACTTCCAGTGAAAGATGTCAGTCTTTCTCTGGACAAAAGACGAGGTGTCGAGGTCTTCTTTGGGAATCCAGAAGCCATTTTGAAGGCACAATCTCCCAGATGAGTGACAATGCCTCAACAAAACTGGAAGAAGCAACAATGGAACTCTGAAAATCCAGAACCCAATTCATGGCAGATTCAAGGCATATACTGGTGCTAAAAATTTTCTATGATTTGAAAGTAGCTAAGTGCTTGTTTGGTGTAAGTAGCTAGTATGTTAGGCCTCTAGTTGGACTTTATTTGAACTATAAGGCTGCCTTGTGCAATTCAAAGATGGATCATACGGAAACCTGGAGCTAAAAATCTGAACATTAGGAATAGTTAGAACAGACAAAGCTGCAGCCTAAATATTACTTTAAAATAGCTAGAGTGGATATCCTTTTCTTTAGGCTAAAGCACCCCTGATCTCTCAGCTGCTCCTCACAGGACTTGGGAGAGACTGGAATGTTATGGCTAATGGCTTAAAAATTGTTAGAAAGGACTTTCTGCCCATTGGGACAAAACTGTATAAAGAAGCTGCGACCACCCAAGCCCACCCTTCCCTGAAAATGCCTCTGGACTGGAACTAGGCACTGTGAGTTAAGCTGCCTAAGGGAACTTGAGACAAGACAAAGGTGACACTATTGTCCCAGTAGCTCAGGCCTGGGGAGAAGTAAACAAGACTGCAGAGAAAAACCTATCCACAACAAAGCCAAACCCAGCAGCTGTCCTGAAAATCAGCTCTGTCTGGCTTCAAGGTGGGCAAGTCATAGCCACAGACTCGTCTGCTGAGGCCAGGTTTGCACACAAACCTCCCATCCAAGACCTCCACAGTGCCCCCAGACCCATTCCTGAGGCCTTGCACCAGATGACTGCAGAGCACGCAAAGTAACACAACAGATCTGAAAATCCAGAAGCCAATTGATGGCAGACTCAAAGGACAGACAGATGCTAAAGATTTTATATTATTTGAAAGTAGCAATAGACAGAGTCCAACTTGCCCCACCCCAGGGAGGCACCTGGGAGGTCCCACCTTGCCCAAATCTGCATGAATCCATTGGAGTCTTACGTTTTGCGAGACCTCACCACAGAGAAGACCAGAAGAGGATTTTATGGTATGCCAATGGGATCCATGGAATGGTGATGTTTTTCACTTCATCTGTCTCTGTCACTCTCCTTCTTCCCCTTCTTCCCAAACCCCCATCCCCCCCCCGCTTCTTTTTCTTTTCCTTTCTCTCTCTCTTCCTCACATTTACTGTTACATAAAATCCAGACTATTGATTTTGGCATATGGTCTCATTTGCACCTCAATTCACAGGCCTCTCCCTAATAATTGTAATAACCAGATGATAACAACCCACTGAAACTTGATGAAACTTGAACAGACCTCATTCACCTTTAAGCACTTTAAGCAACCACTAGACAGGGAAAAAAAGTATAGACCAGTACATTTAGAAAATGTTGCATTCCTTCAGTGCAAAAAAAAAAGCACAATCAGTAGAGCGTATATTGTTCATCCACTCAGCTGTGCATTGTGGTGGTGTTCACAGGGGTCTTACGATGAGGGAAGAGATGAGGATCTGACTCTTGATTTATTATTTTATGATATATATTCTATTAAAATTATACTAAAAGAATAGAAGAAAGGATTTCATCAGAATGCTAGCTAAGAATAGAAAAAGAAAGAATGAATAACAAACGCTTGTGTCTCAGACAAGTCAGAGTCCAAGCCAGCTGACTGTGAGTGGCCATTAGTTAGAAACAACTGTAGGAGACCAATCACAGATGCACCTGTTGCATTCCACAGCAGCAGATAACCATTGTTTACATTTTGTTCCTGAGGTCTCTCAGCTTCTCAGGAGAAAAAACCCAAAGGATTTTTCATAAAACATGTCTGTGGCAGTGCAGACCACTGAACTGCTGCAACAGAAGACGGGCATTATCCCATCCTGTATTTCCCTTTGGCATTCTCTCTCAGAGCGCAGATGAGACAAAACCAAAAAGTTCAACTTCAGTCAATCTTTACCTTCAAAGGAAATTCAGGAACTTTCTGCAGAGGCCAATGCTCTGCACGCTGATGAACTCTTTGCAGAGGCCAATGCTCCGCGAACAATTCCCCTGGCGAATCGCCCAGTGAAGCCGCCTGCAGGAGCCCAGGCTGCGCACAACCAGCCAGGGCCGCGTTCTCAGGCAACTGAGGCCGCGCCGCTGTCACAGACGCTGCCGCCTCCTTCGTGGTTTCCAGGCACCCGCGGAACCCGGCAGCCACCGCCCTTTCCCAGATCCTGCCCCTCCCGGCCCCGCACGGCCCCCAAGATGCTGCCGGGGCTCGGGGGCTTCGTCTGCCTGGGCTGGGGCTCGGCCTCCCCTGCGGGACAAGGTGAGGGGGGGTCCCCGGGGGTCGTGTCCCCCCGGGAGCGTGTGTGAGTCCCCCATGTCCCCCCCAAGCCGGGGTCACCTCCTTTTCTCTGTCCAGAGCTCCTGAGACAGCTCCTGCTGCCCCCTGGGAGGGGCTTTGGGGAGCCCCCCGGGGACCCCCTTGAATGCCTATTCCTGGGCACTGTGACCCTTCGCATCTCCTTCCCCAGCTGCAGGACCCCCTACTACCCCTTATCCTGCCCCGACACCCCCTGCACCCCCTTTCCCGGGTATCCTCCTCTCCCAGCCCCTGGATCCCCCGTTTCCATGAGCCCGGGGACCCCTGGATCCCCCGTTTCCATGAGCCCGGGGAGCCCCGGACCCCATTCCCGGCCAGCCCGGGGCACCTCAGCCCCAGGTCTTCCTTTGCCCGGCGATCGGTGACGTCACTGCAGACTCGGGCCGCCATTGGCGAGCAGCAAAGAGCGGCGCCAATGGCGGGGCCGGAGGCGGCTCAGGGGCCGTGAAGAGCCTTGAACTGTGAGGGGCCCTGAGGGGCCATGAAGGGCCGTGAGGTGTCACTCTTGCGCCGAGAATGACACAGGAACAGGCAGGAGGCAGTATTGCAGAAAGACTAAAAGAAGGTTTTATTCAAGAGAACCGTGCGGTTTTTATAGAGTGATACGATATATTCTGTTTGATTGGCTCGTTAACAAAAACATTCTTTATACACCGTCCTTGAGAAGAAGAGAAAGATGAAGTAGAACACCACCTGCAGATTGTTTTTACTGAAGTTCTCACATTCTTACAACTTGCTAATAATTCTCACAAGCTGCTGTGAGAAACACTTGCTGTTTCTCTCTCTCTGTGCCATGGCATCCACAGTGAGGGGCTGTGAGGGGTCTTGGGCAACTGTGAGGGAGCCATGAGGGGCCTGTGAGGGACCATGGGGAACTGTGTGGTGTTATCTTTTTATCCTAAAAACTACGTGTACACTATTTACAATAACTTCTCAATATTTATCACCTATGTTAGACAGTGAGTTTTTACTCTAAACTAATCTAAATATGCCAACATCACTTAAAAGATGGAGGAAGAAGGAAAAGTAGGAAGGAAGGAAGGAAGGAAGGACAGGCACACTTAAATTCTTCTCTCTTGGGACCCCAAGCCCCCATTCTAAAAATCTCAAAAATCTTTTTTTCACCCCGTGACAAACTAACAATTATACTACTTAAACTTTCTTGACTTATAATTCTTCCTATAAAGGTTGGTAATTGTTTTGTCCAAGGGCTAAATCAAAGGCACAGGGGTCTTGGGCTCTGTGCCAAGGTCTCTGAGCCCCCCGGGCAGTGGCTGGAGCCCTCCAGGGCAGCCAGAGGAATGTCCTGGGTTCCGTCAATATTATATTAAAAGAAATGATATACGAAAACTACACTAAAGAAAGAGAAAGGATACATCAGAAGGCTGGAAAAGAATGAATAATAAAAACCCGTGACTGACCAGAGTCCTGACACAGCTGGACTGAGATTGGTGATTAAATTAAAACAATTCCCATGCTGGGTAAACCATCGTCCAAATCACATTCCAAAGCAGCAAAACAGGGAGAAGCTGAAGCTTCCCAGCTTCCCAGGAGAAGAAATCCTGGTGAAGGAATTTTCCATAAAATATCACGGTGACATTGTTTGGCTTGGTTTAGTTGAGATGGGGGTTGAGGTTGGGGTTTGCTGCGTTCTGTTGATTGGAAAGGAAAGAGAGAGTTTTTGGGGTTTCTGGTTTTTAACATGTGTGTTTCACAGAGTTGTGCCCAGCTTTTCAGTGGTTCAGCAGCCCGTCAGTTACACAAAAAGCTTTGCATCACTTCCCTGAATTTTCCTCCCATTCGAAACCAGGACAGGGTGGTGTCACAGACATATTTAATGAAAAATCTTTTTGTTAAGATTTTTTCTCTTGAGAAGTTGAGAGACTTCAAAAACAAAATGTAAACAAGGATTATCTGCTGCTGTGGAATGCAAGAAGTGCATCTTTGATTGGTCTCATGTAATTGTTTTTAATTAATAATTAATCACAGTCCAGCTGTCTCAGACTCTCTGGTCAGTCACCAGATTTTATTATCATTCTATTCTTTTCTATTCTTTGCTAGCTTTCTGATGAAATCTTTTCTTCTCTTCTTTTAGTAAGTTTTAATATATCATTTTCTTTAAATGTAATCTATATGATAAAATAATAAATCAGCCTTCTAAAACATAAAGTCAACATTCTCATTTCTTGCCTCGTCCTGAGACCCCTGTGAACACCACCACAGGGTGGGGTCATCATCCCATGGTGGGAGCATCTCCTAGGGCTTGGTCATTCTCCTACTTGTCTCCCAGTGCTCCCAGCACCTCCCAGCAGTGCCCCAGCACCTCCCAGTGCTCCCAGCACCTCCCAGTGGTGCTGAGACTGTCTCCTGCTGCTTCCACCACCTACCACTTGCTCCACCAGCATCTCCTGGTGTGTGACTGTGTTTAGAGGGGTCTTAGGATGAGGGAAGAGACAAGGATCTGACTCCATGGTTCATAAGGCTTGATTTATTATTTTATTATATATATTATAATAAACTGTACTAAAAGAATAGAAGAAAGGATTTCATCAGAAGGCTAGCTAAGAATAGAAAAAGAAAGAATGAATAACAAACGCTTGTGTCTCAGACAGAGTCTGAGCCAGCTGACTGTGATTGGCCATGAATAAGAAATAACACTATGAGACCAATCACAGATGCACCTGTTGCATTCCACAGCAGCAGATAATCAGTGTTTACATTTTGTTCCTGAGGCCTCTCAGCTTCTCAGGAGGAAAAATCCCAAGGAAAGGATTGTTCATAAAAGATGTCTGTGACACTGGTGGTCTCACCATCCTCCCCTGATGGCACAGCCCCATTTCTCCTCCCCAGGACCTACTTCTACAGCAGGCACAGCTCCGTCCCCCCCAGCCCCTGCGTGCCCCCAGGCTCCTCTGACACCTGCCAGTTCTCCAGCCCCCTGTTCCGCGGCTCTTGTGGAGTCCTGGTCTATGAGGCCCCCACCTTCACCGTGGCCATCTTCTTCTCCAACCCCCTGGACTACAACGGCTTTGCCATGGAGCTGGGCCTGGAGCTGTCCCTGCTCAGAGCTCACCTGGGCAGGTTGGAGGACACCTACCACCGCCTGTCCCAGATGAGGACGTCCTTCACCACCAATGGGACCACTGCGTGCTGCCACGTCACCCTGGACACCTGCCAGGAGCCCGTCCAGGTGAGCGTTGGCCACGTCAAGGTGACAGCCACCATGTCCAGCACACGGAGATCCATTATCAGGGTGGTTCTGCAGGAGCAGGAGGGCTCAGGGAAGGAAGCTGGAGAGAGGCTTCCATGCTATGTGACAGCAAAGGGACTAATTTAGTTTTTACTGGGCCTGTGAACAGAGAAACAAGGCACACAAAAACTGCTTTTCCCAGCAAGAACAGTTGGAAGAGAAGAAGACATCCGGCTCAAGAATGTAGGAATAGACAAAACAAGGACTGAATCTGGGCGTGATGGTAATGGGTAAATTGTAATATGTAAATTGCTTACTTGTAAAATCATGTGTGCACAAATGGTTAGGAGTATCCTTTGTGTGACCTCAGGCCTGAATAAATTATTCCCTCTGTAAACCAAATTAGTGTTAAGGAGTCTTGTTCCAGTATTTTGGAGATTTTGTGGCAGTAAATTGGAGAGCCAGCCAGAAGATCAGCCTAGAGCTTCAATGAATCCACAGATCTCCAGCCAGCACTGAGGAATTTTCAGGGAGAAAATCAACTTTAGACCTTCAGGGACTTGAGGCAAGATCCCTGGCCTAAGTGAAGGCATCATTTAAATTGTTTTCCTTTGGCTTATTGACAAGGGATGCAAATCCCCACAGTTTTACTGGTAAGTGTCAGAACCCAGGAAATTCCTCTGGCTGCCCTGGAGGGCTCCAGCCCCTGCCCAGGGGGCTCAGAGACCCTGGCACAAGTCCCCTGTGACTTTGATTTTGACCCATGGAAAAAAAAATACCAACCTTATATGAAGATCTGCAAGCCACAAAATTCTAAGTAGAATAATAGTTAGTCATGGGGTGAAAAATAGATTTTTGGGAGTTTTTAGAATGGGGATTCAGGAGGCAAGATGGAGGAATCTGGGTGTTGTCCAGTCTTTCTCCTTCTTCTTCTTGGTCTCCAGCTTCTGCTGTGATGGTGGAACTTTTAGATTGGTTTAGAGTAGAAGCTCACTGTCTAACATAGGTGATAGGTATTGGGAAGTTATGATAAATAATGTACATATAGTTTTTAGTATAAAAGATAACACCACACTGAGGGTGTCAGTGTGCCTATGTCTGTCCTGCTGAGCAGACCTCGGCAGGCCAGAAGAAAGAATTTTATAGATAAGAAACAATAAACAACCTTGAGAGCAAGAACTGAAGAGTTCTGACTCCTTCTTCGACCACCAGGCTGGGAAAAGAGACTTTCTAACCTATCTCGGGGTCACTCTGAGCAGCAGAGACTCCGAGAACTAAGGGGGGTTTGAGCCCCTGGGTAAGCTTATCAGGGAGAAGTTTGAGTTCCTGACCTCAGGGAGTTAGAGTTTCCCCTGTCTGGAGTTCAAGTCCCCAAGAACTATCAGGGGTTCGAGTTCCCTAGGAAATATTAGAGGTTGTCTTCGGCAGGTATTGACAGTAAAAGATTTTAAAATCACAAAATTCGGGGATCTAGAAATAAAGTTAGGCTTAGTAGGCCCTGGGAAAATGTTAAAGGTAGGCCCTGGGAAATGTTAGACTTTGTATTTGCTAGATCATGTGAAACTGCAGCCGTGTAGTCAGTATATGATAAATGATACAATTGTTAGATGTGATTATATATAATTATTGTTGAAAGAATCATGAGAAACTATGTTAGAGGTTTGAGGGAATCACGAGGAATCCACGCTTGGATGATATCAATGTATACAATAGAACAATGTACATTTAATAATTAATCTGTAAGTTATATAATGATAGAATATAAAACATGTTCGGTCCCAAAGCATGTCAGAGTCAGATTTGGGTTTGTGTCCCCTGACACGCAGAGCTCTTAGTAGAAGCACCTGCATATAATCATTCTGTGATTATGTGTTCCTGAACACTAACAGTATCAGGAATTGTTATATCAGACCAAGATCATAGTTTCAAGAAAAATCATTGTTCTGCTGTCTTGTAGCATAGGCTGCAATCATCTTAACTTGAATGGAGGAAAGAAGAAAAAAGAAAACCACATTCTTCATTTACAACTGAAGCCTGGCCACAGCTTCATCTGGAGCCACTTTCGTGGTGAAGATTGCTTAATTCCTTTGCATTCCTCACATTCTCTGCATTCTTCTTGAACTCTGAGAGCATGTTCATGTGAGAGTGGTACCTTGATGTGAGTTTGCCAGCATATCAACATGGGGATGTCCTTGATACAAAAATTCATTTGCAGAGAGAGTGTTGAGAGGGTTGGAGTGTGACTGAGTGTTTGCTGGTGGTTTGGAGTTGCTTTGTTTTTGTTTGTGCCTGGCTGAGATGGCATTTGTGGGCTTGAAGCCCCCTCTTTTGTCAGTTTGAGTGATTGCAGGTTTGGCAGTCCCCTTCCTCTTCCCCTCTCCCCCCTCCATGACAAAGCTGGAAATACCATTATGACTTTCAGAGGTAATAGCTTGTATATTTGTAATTATTGAATATGGGGCCAGTTTCTTCTCAAGCTAAAGTGGGAGATGATATTCCAAATTCTCCATTGAAATGTTTGTTGAAAAACTGGAAACAGACCCACTAACTAAACCTAATCCAATATTGTAATCAGTGCTGGTCAGCATACAAGCTAAACTCCCAGGCTAAGTGGCCAGAGAATGGTACCTTAGTTTATAACAACTTTTTACAGCTGACGTTGTTTTGTAGAAGAGAAGGGAAATGGAATGAATTGCTGTTTTAGATGGGTAATGCCACGTCTGGCTCTTGCAATTAAAGGATGGACATTATGTGAATGTTAAGAGAAATTTTATTGATTTCTGGTTATGTTCTTGTGATTTGTTGTTTAGATGTCTTCTCTTCTCTCCACAGTCCCCTTCCCTCCCAAATTGTTGCCCAGGGAGGGTCTTGCTAGCCAGGACAGGTGGAGGGAGGGTGAGTACCTGTACCCCTGGCATGGGGCATTTGGGAGGAGGCAAAGCTGTTACCAGGAGGGGTGGCATGACAACACCTGGCTGTTGGAATCCTGCATGCTGAGAATTTTAAACTTTCTGTGCTGAAAGGCACAGACTTGCAAGAGAACACTGCATTTGACCTGGGGATGTGGAGAAAGCTTCTAAAATTGATTAATAGCACTGGGATTATGGGTGTGGAGTTGGATTTACAATTAAATATACTGTCCCAGTCTCTCTGCAAGCCTCTCAAGTCCCTGGGCCTTACCCGGGTCGGCAGAGAGTGGGGGGGGGTAGCCCCACCACGGCCGACTGCAGGGAGACACTCTCTGTGCCCCGAGGGTGCTGAGGGCACTCAGGCTGGTTGCCTTCGTTGCAGCAGAGACGACCGAGACGTCGGTGGAAGAGGAAAGGGGCCGACTCCCAGCAGGGGGTATTCCAAGGTTTTATTAAGGAGCCCCGAGGGAGCTCCTATACCTCAGGGGGTTCCTGCCGAGAGCACTGGGGGATGTCCGGAGCTTACATTTAAAGGGGGGAGGAAACTAACATAGATAAAATCCTACTGACCAATAGGTATCTCTGGGGGATGGGTGCTGGGGGGATAGACATACAAAACAGCGTATGGGGCAGGACTTGGGGGGCTGACCCTTGGCCCCTGGCTAATCACTCGACAACTTGGACCGAAACTTCTAGGTAGGGGGCTGGGATGTCGAGGTGACTGGCAGAGAGCCAGGGTGGGGGTTTTGGAGATCTTATCCCGGGAAAGGGATAACACAAGTAGAGGGAAAAGGAGGGGGGGGGGTACAGTCTGGGATAAGCCATTTGGGAAAAACATGGGGATACAAAACCAACTACTTCAAAGTATTACAAAATATAAGAACGCACTACAACAATATACAAAAGAAATATTGTTCCTCCTTGATGCTATTCAACTGCCCAGAGAAGTGGCTGCACTACACCACAAAGCACAACACCAACAAGGGGATTCCCAAATTCCTACAGGGAACAGATGTGCAGATAAAGCTGCACAAGAGGTTGCACAACCTGGTGTTAATACCTGAGAAAGCCATTTCTCTTCCAGAAGTTAGCCCTGGATATTGTCAAGCAGATTTAAAATTAGCTACTTCTCTAAAAGCCCAGAATAAAGAGCAGAATGGCTGGTAACTCCCAACAATCCTGTCAGAGTCCCACCACAACTGGTGTTGCAAATTTTCAAGAGAAACACCAGCAAACCCACTGGGATTTCAATGCTATGGTGAGTAGTCTGCGGACTCAGACACCCAGTGCTCTTATGACAAAAATTGTCAAGTCTGTTACAGAAAAATGCCTGATATGTCTTTAAAATAATCCTTTGAACTTGAAAAGGCCACCTTCAGATATCACTAAAAGAGGAAACACTCCCAGAGGTCACTGGTAAATTGATTTTTGAGCTACCACGCCAACACGGATACAGGCATCTCCTGGTATTAGTGGATATCTTTTCTGATATCTGCCAGATTCTGATCTGGCAGCTTTCCTCTGCCACACCAGCAAGGCTAGGGAAGTAACCAAGACACTTCTCAAAGGAATCATGCCCAGGTTTGGGGTGCTTTTAGGAATGCCATCTTATAGAGGACCCAACTTTATATCTGAATTATTACAGCAATTAGTAAACAGTTGGGTATTAATTGGGATTTATATCCCAGTTTATACCTCTGTGTCGCAGACATCTTTCATGAAAAATCCTTTCTTAGGATTTTTCCTTGTGAGAAGCTGCAGTTTCAGCAACCAAAAGTAAACAATGGTTATCTGCTGCTGTGGAATGCAACAGGTAGACCCATGATTGGTCTCCTGTGGATGTTTGGATTTACTGACCACTCATGGCAGAGCTGGCTCTTGCTCTCTGTCTGAGACACAGATCTTTGTTATTCATTCTTGTCTATTCTTAGCTTAGCTAGCTTCTGAAGAAACCTTTTCCTTTCTATTTCTTTTTAGTATAGTCTTAATGTAACATATATCATAAAATAATAAATCAAGCCTTCTGATCATGGAGTCAACATTCTCGTCTCTTCTTCATCCTGAAAACCCTTGTGACCACGGTCACACGCCTACATTTAGACGGCTACATTTACATACTTAAATTTAGACAGCTACATTTAGACGCCTACATTTAGACGGCTACATTTAGATGCTTACATTTAGATGCTTAGATATAGATTTAGAAATGTGCATAGTTATTTAGTTAGAGGTATGTGGAAGTTTAGATGCATAGATTGAGCTGTGTAGGCCTAGGCTGCATTTTTAGCTCTTTCCCCCCTGGGCTGCCTTTTTCACCTCTTGCTTTTGCCCCGGTGCCCCCTGTGTCCCTGTCCCTGTGCTGGGTCCGAGCTGGCGGCCAGGCCGGGCGGAGCAGCACTTCCAGCCCCGGCTGTCCCTGGAGCGGTGGGAGTTGCTGCTGGCCCCAGGCACTGTCCCCTGAGGAGCTGCTGAAGGACAGGGGAGACAGAGGGGGCTCAGGGGGCTCAGGGGGCGGTGGCGCTGAAGGGACGGTGACCCTGAGCTGCTGCTGGGGTGGAGGGCTGTGGGGCAGCCGAGGCCAGGGTGGCACTGAGGGGACAGGCAAGTGGCACAGGCTGACGGGGTAGCAGCTCTAAGGGGACTGGACAGCTCAGAAGGGACTGAGGGGGGTGAGAGGACTGTGAGGGGCTGAAGAAACTGAAGGGGGCTGGGGCTTCACCAAGAGCATGGCGGGGCTGAGGGCATGGAGGGGCCAGCAGGGAGCACAGAGGGCTCCGGGACTGCAGCTCTGCCAGGCCTTAGAAGCAATTCCAGAGCCTCCACTTTTGCCACAGCTGCCAGGAAGGCCTTGAGGATGCAAAATACAAAGCTGTGTTTCATGTTAGGTACAAACAGGCGACGTGTGTATTTGTGAGTGCGAAATGTGTGGACACCAACAATGGGAGAGCTGTGAATTCTAATAATAACTAAGGAAAATAAAGCATGGAAAAAGGCCTTTGAACCTATCCTTTGTTCACAATTACCCTTTATAAATCTCAAGTTATTTAGGAGCATTTGAATTAAAGCTTTGAGGATGTTGCTTTTTTACAGGATGGCATGGCGAGATAGGGCCAGGCTACAGCAGTTCAGGGTGGGGTGGGGAACAGTGGGGCAAGGTGTGGTAGGGTGGGGCAGGGTGGGGTAGAGTGGGGCAGGATGGGGCAGGGCTGGGTTGGGTGGAGCTGTGTAAGGCAGAGCAGAGCAATGTAGGGAAAGGCTGGGTTGGGTGGAGCAGAACAGGGCAGAGCACGTTAGAGTTGGGCAGGGCTGGGCAGACAGAGGTTGGGTAGGGTGGGGCAGGGAGGGGTGGGTCAGGGAGGGGTGGGACAGGGCAGGGTAGGCAGGGGAGCCCGGACTCATGAGTCACCCATGAACCTGATGGCCGCCTCTCGCACGGGCTCCTGTGGGCTGTTCTGGCACAGCAGGGCCCGGCCCAGGTGTTCGGCTGCTCTGCTCCTGTCCTCTGCCAGCTGGAGACAGCCAGGAGGGTGCACTTGGTGCAGGCTCAGCCCCTGGGCCGGGCTCTCCCTGTGGCCAGCACTGGCCGCCCCTGGCCACACAGCCCTGTGAGGCAGCCAGCAGCCACTGGGGCCGGGCTCTGGAGGGGGCAGAGGGCTGGGTGCTGCCCAAGAAAAAATAAAGGAAAAATTCTGATCCTGAAGGTGGCAGAGCAACGAGTTCCGAGTGCCACCTCGACGGTGCACCGACGGCAGTATCAAACAAATCGGGATGCCGTGATCCCCATGCACAAAATGATCCGTGAGCTGGAGAGCCAAGGGCTGGACAACAAAACCCACTCACCCTTCAACAGCCCCATCTGGCCTGTGCACAATTCTGACAGAGAATGGAGATTGACTGTGGACTATCGTGCCTTGAATGAAGCGACTCCACCGCTGAGTGCGGCTGGGCCGGACATGCTGGAACTCCAGTACGAGCTGGAGTCCAAGGCAGCAAAGTGGTACGCCACTGCTGGCATTGCTAACGCCTTTCTCTCCATTCCTCTGGCAGCAGAATGCTGGCCTCAGTTTGCTTTCACCGGGAGAGGTGTGCAGTACACCTGGAACTGACTGCCCCAGGGGTGGAAGCACAGCCCCACCATCTGCCATGGACTGATCCAGGCTGCACTGGAAAAGGGTGAGGCTCCAGAACACCTGCAGTACATGGATGACATCATTGTGTGGGGGAACACAGCAATGGAAGTACTAGAGAAAGGAGAGAAGATCATCCAGTTCTGCTGGAATCTGATTTCGCCATCAGGAAGAACAAAATCAAGGAACCTGCCTGAGAGATCCAGTGCCTGGAAGTAAAGGGGCAAGATCGACGGCGTCAGATTCCCACTGAGGTCATTAACAAGATCACCGTGATGTCTCCACCAACCAGCAAGAAGGAAACACAAGGTTTCCTAGGCACCACAGGATTTTGGAGAATGCACATGCCCAAGTAGAGCCAGATTGTGAGCCCTTTCTACCTGGTCATTGGCAGAAAAGGACGATGTCCAGTGGTGCCCTGAACAGCAACAAGCCTTTGCCCAGATCAAGCAGGAGATCGCTCATGCAGTGGCCTTGGCCCAGTCAGGACAGGAGCAGAGGTGAAGAACGTGCTCTACTCTGCAGCTGCGTACAATGGCTTGTCCTGGAGCCTTTGGCAGAAGGTGCCTGGGGACACTCGGGGCTGACCACTGGGATTCTGAAGCTGAAATTACAGAGGGTCCAAAGCCAACTCCACTCCCACAGAGAAGGAAATCTTGGCTGCCTATGAAGGAGTCCAGGCTGCCTCAGAGGTAATAGGCACGGAAGCACAACTCCTCCTGGAAGCCTGACTACTGGTGCTGGGGTGGATGTTCAAAGCAAAAGTTCCCTCTACGCACCATGCCACCAGTGCTACATGGAGCAAGTGGATTGCCCTCATCACACAGCGCGCCCATACTGGAAACCTGAATGGCCCTGGGATTCTGGAAATAATTACAAACTGGCCAGAAGGTGAAAACTGTAGTCTCACTGACAAAGAGGAGCAGGAACAAGCAACAAGAGACTGAAGAAGCTCCACCATAAAACCAATTACCAGCAGAGGAAACACGCTATGCTCTTTTCACTGAGGGCTCCTGTCGCATGGTAGGGATGAACTGGAAGTGGAAAGCAGCCATATGGAGCCCCACATGACAGGTTGCTCAAGCTACCGAAGGAGAAGGTGGATCAAGTCAACTTGCTGAACTCAAAGCTGTTCAGCTGGCCCTGGACGTTGCTGGGTAAAAATATAATGGAGTCCCTTTGACTTGCTCTTTTTGGCCTATAAAAGCTGGAGCCACTTTTGGGGCAAATTTGGAGACCTGATCTCTGGGGGAATGGATGACCTAGGATTTTCCCAATTGCTGGGAATGGTTCCCCAGGTCCTTGGTGAAAAATGCGGCTCCCCAGCAAGTGCAGATCTGCAAGATGAGAAACAATTTAGGCAATTGGTGATGCATGTTTCTAAATAGCTCTCCTTTCTCTCTTACAGTACTGATTTAGGTGCACTACCTTGCTTGTTTTTGCTTGTCACTAAAACCAAGCGCGCATATTTTATTGAATGTATCATCTTACTCTGTGGTTCATTCATATTCCCAGTAAAAGAAGACCATTATTTCCAGTGATGTGTCCTTTAAATTGCCTCAGTCAATTGGCAGAACACCAGGAGGCCCCTGAGGAGCCGGGGTGCTGGGAAGCCCTGAGGAACTGGGTGTCAGAGGGCACAAGCAGCCCCCAGGCAGCCGCCTTGTCCCTGGCACCCGGCTGCTCTGGCGCTTCCCCAGAGCGTCTCCCAGGCCTGCGGCAGAGCCCTCCAGGCCGGGCCTCAGCAGGAGGGTGGGGGCACCCCTGAGGTGCCCAGGCTGGGCTGGCTGGGCACAGGGAGGGCAAAGCTCCCCTGCTGGGGCATGGGATGAGGCAGTGGCAAGCCAGAGAACCTGAGATTTTACCCCCCAAACGTTCTGTCTTTGCCCTAACATTTACCTCAGGTTTTGTCACAAAATTATCTCCATGTGCCCTCTAGAAATTACTCAGACTTTTCCTCAAAAGTAATTTTTTCCCTAGAGATCACCTCAAATTTTCCTGCTCATGTCTACATCTCATATCTACTACATGTACTCGACAGTTCACCTCTGATTTCATTATTCTCACAGTCCAGTGATTACCTCAACTGGAAAGCCCAAATGTTCATTCCGTGCCCTACAGGTGGCACCAGGTAATTCCAGCATTCCTGTGCTATGAAGTTCTCTCCCTGGAAGCTACTGCAGCTTTACCCCTGGCCAAGTGAAACACTCCCTGGTGCTGAGGCAAGCCTGGCCCATGCTCCTCGGTGTGTATGAGCGCAGGGCAGGCCCAGGGCAGCTCCCCCAGGGCTTCTGGAAGGCCGCCCGGCGCCCGGCCCCGCGGGGCGGCCCCAGCGGGTTCGAGTTCCCGCCCGCGGCTGAGGGGAGCGGCGGGGCGGGGCCGCCCGCGCCTGGGCGGGAAACGCTCCCTGCGGCGGGGAGCGGGCGGCGGTGGCGCAGCGGGGACCGGCCCGGCCCTGCCGTGTCCCTCAGGGCGAGCCCACGGCCCCTCAGCGGCCCTGGCGTCCCTTCAGCCAGCGGCACGTGCGCTCAGCCACACGCGGAGTGCCCGTGTCCCCCTCCCTTTCCCTCAGTGACACCGCCTCACCCTGGGGGACACGACAGACACCCTCCTCCCCTCAGGGACTCTCGCTGGCCTCAGTGGCATGTAGGGCATCTGCATCCCATTCAGAGACTGTCATGACACCTCAGCGACCCACGGGGCATCTGCCTTCCCTTCAGTGACAAAAAGGCACCTGCAACCTGCTGGGGAAGCCTCAAGTCTGCTCAGTGACCCCATGTGCCCTCAGCATTGGGACACCCACCTTTCTCTCAGTGACCCTCACGTCCCGTCAGCAAATCAAGAGGCACCAGCCATCCTATGGGTGACTCAGATCGAGTGCAGTGGGTCATGGTGGCCTGGGGCCAGCAGCAAGCAGAAAGCCAGGGCTGGGGAAAAGGCTCTGCTCTGCTTACAGCGTGGGCTGAAGGCCGGGAGAGCTCCATTTCCCCCTTGAGATGTTGGAGACAGGGCCTTTCACCCTCCTTACAGGGCTGCCCCTCGCTGCAGGCAGCCAAAGGAGCACGACAGCAAAAGGCCAAGGACAGCTGACCAAAGAGCCAGCCCTGCACACAGGGAGGTGACCCAGTGCAAAGCCAGCGTGGCACCCGAAGGTGCCTGCCACTCTCATGTGTCCCTGCCCTGGGAATGCCAGCAATGCCCTTTGTCCAGAGGGCCTTTCTGTGGCCCCTCTGGGCTCAAAGCTTCTGCTCTTCTGGCTCAATGGGGCCTAAAGCCACAGAGCTTGGCCTCCCCCACAGCAACAGGAACAAGACTCAGAGAGCAGACAGTGGAGCTCAATGACTAAGGCTCAGGGGCCGGGGGCTCCAGTCTGGAGGACAGGGAGGGCACACGCCCAGCCCCACAACTCCTGCACTCACAGCCCTGAAAGGCTGGGACCAGGGTTCCACATCTGATTCGATAGGGTCCCTCACACTGCCCACTGAGGAAGCGCCAGAGCAGCCGGCTGTCAGGAACAAGGCGTCTGCCAGGGGGCTGCTTGTGACCTCTGACAGCCCCATTGCTCAGGGCTTGCCAGCACCCCAGCCCCTCAGGCCCTGCCCCAGCCCGGCCAAGCTGCCCGGCAGCAGCGCTGCAGCCCCACAGCAGCTCCAGAGCAGCCTCATCCAGAGGCACCTGGGAGCCCTCAGCAAGGCAGGCAGCAGCACACGGGCACGAGGACACGGATGGCGCTTCCTGCCTGGCACAGGGCTTGTGGCCATCTCCAGGCACTGCTCTGGCAGGGATCCCCGCAGCTCCGGCCCCTGTCCAGCTGCTCTGTGGGCAGCACAAAGGCTTCAGCAGAACCACCAAAGGCCAAGGGGCTTCTGGCCATTTCCCCTTGCCCACCACATGCCTGGGCAGCTGGCTGAGCACAAGCACCCTTTTCCTCCTCTTCCCCTCTGCCCTACAGACCCTGGGCAGCAAAAAAATTCTCCTGAGATTCTTTGTATTATAACACAGTCTATATTTATATAGGGTAAAAAATAGAATGGAAGAACAGAAAAATCTTACAGTAAACTAAAAATCCCCGCTGGCTCAGGTTGCCCCAGCAAAGAGAGCCTCCCAGATCAGCTCTCCTCAGAGCTCCAGCAGTGCAGCCAGCCGAGCCGTGACAGACGAGGCCGAGTCATCAATGCCCTGCGCAGCTGATCGTGCAGCCTCTGGAAGATGGAATATCGCCCACTTGCTGTTGCTTGGAGGACATGCAGTGTTTGAAATGCCAGCTCTGACACAGCACTGCTCATGTCCTCCATCAGGCTTTCAAGGGCTGCAAGAGAGAGGAACAGAGCTGTGGTAAATAGGTATGATTCATGCTGACAAAATTGAAACAGTAATCAATATTGATGCAGTAATTAATATTTGGAAATAATAATAAAACAGGTAAAAGTTGTAATGCCAAGAAAAAAGGGAGAGGAGGGGTTCCACCACGCCCTCCCTGCAGATGTTCAAGGACAGGTGGAAAATGCAAGAGATAACAGTTACTAAAAATTAACAGAAAGAAGGGAAAATCTGGTTGGGTCCCAGGAAAATGCCAGCTATAAGAGATTTATTGCTTTGATGCTTAAATGTTAGTTTTGGATTACATTGTACTGGCTTGGTGCGCATGTGTAACCCAAAGGTGAATTAAAGGACATTGAGGAAGAAGAGAGGCCTTCATCAAAAAATGACCCCCAAAGACTTGTGCGACAACCAAAACGAGTGGTGGAGCATGTGCGGTAAAGGTGGTGATAACGGCAGAGGTAGAAGTGTGATGAATTGAAAATGGGAGGAGATGACATTGACACATGGCATAAAAGGGGGGAATCTTCACTTGGAAAGCTCGTACATGAGGTGGCAAGGGTCCTGCACTCTATGACCCGCAGTTATCCTTTGCTTACGCGCTATTATTGGAACCAAATTATCCCTTATTTTAAATCAAATTATATTGTCAAGATATATTTTCTAAACTATTCAATTGAAATTGCTGCTATATCAAATATTGTTTGGTTTTTTATGATGGGATAATTGGGCAAACAGAGCCAAGGTCAGATCCCAGATCTGTGGGGAGCCAAGGAGAGCCCGCTGCCAGAGCCTTCCCAGCCGGCTCTTGCCATGGAGAAGGGAGCAAGGGGATCAGCCCGGAGCTGCTGGCCAAGAATGGGCCACGTGGCCCTGGAATCTCAGGGTGCTCTGCCCCCGGGAGCAGAGCCCTCCGCAGCCAGGGCAGGGCTTGCAGCTGTCCCCGGCAGCCCCCGCTGTCAGCCCGCTGGCCTCACTCACCAGTGCAGATCAGCTGCAGCTCTTGCTGCTGCCCCCTCAGGTGGGGCCCGGCCATACCTGTGAACACAGAGCCTGTCAGGGCGCCAGCGGCACAGCTCCCTGCCAGCGGCGCTGCCGGCGCTGTGGCCACACGGGCTGCTGGCCCGGCAGGGCTCAGCCCGGGCCCTTGCCGCACGCTGCCGCCCCAGGGCACGGCTGCCAGAGGGCGGCAGCAGCAATGCCCAGGCCGGGCGGGGCTCCACGGCGCCGGGCCCGGCTGGCGCTGCCGGGGCAGCAGGCGGGGCTGGGGCCGAGCTGCGGCGGGCCGGGCCACGATGGGAGCCCGGGCTCGTGGCTCACCCATGAACCTGATGGCCGCCTCTCACAGGGGCTCCTGTGGGCTCCGCAGGTAGCGCAGGGCCCGGCGCAGGTGCTCGGCCGCTCTGCTCCTGTCCTCTGCCAGCTGGAAAGAGCAGCAGGAGGGAAGGGTTGGTGCGGGCTCAGCCCCTGGGCCGGGCGCTGCCTGCGCCCGGCCCCGGCCTCCCCTGGCCGCGCAGGCCTGAGGCGCGGCCAGCAGCCGCTGGCCAAGGGCTCCCGAGGGCAGGGGGCAGAGGGCCGGCTGCTGCCCGGGGAGCCGCGGTGCCGCCCCGCAGCCCCGCCGTGCCGGGGCTCCATGAGCACCCGGCTGGGGCCCACGGGAGCCTGGAGAAGAGCCCGCGCGGCCTCTGGCTGCAGCAGCAGGCAGGGGCACAGCTGCTCGGCCCTGCACCTGAGCACTGCCCTCAGGGGCCTTCTCCAGGCTGAGGCTGGGGGTTCTCGGCTCCTCTTACCAGGCACTCGCCAAACCTCCATGTCTGATCCACCTGGAGCATTTCTTCAAGATTCCTCCTCTTTAGGAATCTGGCTGCAGAATGCAGTACTACGCAGGAGGCCTGGAGAGCAGCAGAGAGGCACAGATGGCCCCACAGGCCAGGGCACAGGAGCATCCCAGTGCCACAGCCTGAAGGAGGCTGCAGCCCGCAAGGTGCCAGGGCAGGAGGCAGCCCAGTCCCCTCCCAGGGGGACAGCAGGTGGCCACAGGTCGTCACCTTAGCAACAATCTGATTCTCATCATGGCAGTGGAAGTAGAGTGGCACCAGGCTGTGGCGTACGTGGGACTTCAGGGCCTTTCTTCCATCTTCTGTTAGTAAGTCTAGCATCTCTTGAAAGACACACATGGAGTTCAGCTGCACCTGGATATCATCCTGTATGAGAGGAAGGGCAAAAGACCTCAGCATCAGCTGCTTCTGGCCGCCCGGGGCACAGGCCTGCATCTGCACAGGGCACCAAGTGTCCGGGCAGCAGCCGGTGGCCGAGGCTGTGGGCACAGAGCCTTACGTGGTCAAAGAGTGGCAGGAGCGCCTCAGCCAGCTGCAGGGCAATGGGGGTGGCTGTTGGGGCACCATTATCCAGGAGCAAATATCTGAGTAGAAGAATGGTCATCTTGATCATGTGGCTATCATTTTCCTGCAGGAGCTCCACAAGACTTTCAGTCAGGCTGCCCATTTTTTCAGCCTGTGCAGAACACAAGTTTGTGAAAGGCCAGCCTGCTGCCGCAGGGCCCAGAGGCCAAAGGCCTGTCCCAAAGCACTGGGGCAGCTGAAGCGGGAAGCAGGAGAGCTGGGAGCAGCTGCCCCAGCGCCCCAAGCCCAGGCAAGGCCAAGCGACTGCCTTGCCCAGCCCCACGCTGCCTGCACAGCTTCAGCCACTGCCCCCTTCTCACCATCAAGGGATTCTTGCCCAGGACTACCAGGCCTCTGAGTGCCAAGTAATGCCTGGCCCTGTGCTCGCTCTGCAGGTTCTGTGCCATGATCTCCAGAACACTGTCACTGCATTCCCTCAAGTCCAGGCACTCGAGGACCTGAAAGGCACCGGGCATTGACAGGGACCCAGCCAGCAGGAGCCCGGAACTGCACAGGGCTGGGCCCAGGCAGCAGCACAGGGCATGGGCACTGTCCTGGCAGCTGTGCCTACAAGGGGGCAGAGAGCTGGGAGGCAGCGCTGGCCTTGAGGGTGACCTCCACAAGGAATGCCAGGGCAGGGAAATCCCAGGATGGCATCTCTTGGCTGAGCACGGCGAGCAGGTAGAATGCAATACCGGAACAGAAGTGTATGGCTGTATGGCAAATTTCTCTAAAGAGAGGAAAAAGGAAACAAGACCCTGAGCCAGTGGGGCAAATCTCTCCCAGGAGTGACTCTCAGAGTTCTCATCTTTCCCCACCACCTTTCCAGCAAGGGGACGTGGGCCATTTGGGAGTTGGTTGCTCATGGGCACCCTCCTCTACCAGCCTTTTCCAGTCTGCTTGGCCGTCCTTCAGTGACAAGGCCCTCTGGCCCATGATCAATGGCAGTTTGGGGGACACCTGGGCACAGAGCACAAATGTCAGAGGCAGTGGGGAGAAGGGGCTCTCACCTGGCCAGCAGAGCCACGGTAAAGTGGTGGGTATCAAGAGAGAGCAGCGTGTCCCAGCCACACCTGCGTTCCATTGCCACCACCACATCCTCACAGCGGAGAAGGCAGAGCAGGCACTTCAGGGTGTGCACTGCAAACCTGTGTGCACAGCAAAGGCCAGGTCATGCTGGCAGCACTGGCTCTTTGGCAGGCCACATGGCAGGGACAGCAGGAGTGGGATGGAGCACCTGTTGGGGCTGGTGGCAAGGCCGTGCTCTTGCTGGCATCCCTTCCAGAAGGCATTGACCTCCTCTGGCATCTCTTCTGTGCTGGAGAACACTTGGAAGAGCAGATGCACAAATAGGCGGGGGAAATACACCTTCAATATCCGTGGCAGACAGGGCACCTGCAGGATCTTCCACATCACCACGGTTGCCTGCAAAGGACAAAGCCCCCCGGGACAGCACTCAGTGCCCAGGCGTCCATGTGGCAGGGCCCGAGCATGGCAGGGAGAGGCCCGGAGAGAGGCAGGGGGAGCACGGGGCCTGCTGAGCCTGAAGCTGCCCCTGGGCCAGGTTTCAGGCCAGCACCTGAGGCAGGCAGATGCAGTGGGGAAAGGAGGATGGAGAGCTCTGGAGAGGCGGCCTTGGGGCCAGCAAAGGCCACTTCCAGAAACTCACAGCCAGGCCAAAGACACCCGTTTGGTCCCCATCGGAGGTGCACGTGCTGTACTCTGGCCAGCTCCCCAGCACATCCAGGAGGGTCAGCTGTGCCAGCTCGGCAGTCCTGGCTGAGCCCATGATGGTCTTCCACATGGCCATGGCAGCTCTGCGGGGTCAGAGCTCTGTCTCAGGGGGGTCTCAGACACAGCAGCGGGGGGAGCTGAGCTGGCTGCCAGTTCTGCCTCTGCCCACTGGCCCTGGCCAGCAGCAGCCAGGCAGCCCAGGCCTGTGGGGACAGAGCCCTGAGGGGCAGGGAGGGAGCATGGCAGCAGGTTTAGGGGCCGACGTGCCAGGGCTGGGAAAGGCAGCAGCCAGAGGGCCCAGTGTTGCCGTTATGGCCTAGCGACCTGGTTCGGGAGCTCCGGCACGGTGACCCAAGGCCCAGGGTCACTCGGTCCAATGCTACATACACCAATGTGGTGGACAGCAAAATGGCATTTATTGAGGGGTCTCAGGGGTATTTATGGTTTGGGCAGTCTGTGTCATTTCCCTCTGCTCATGTCCGGCCGGGTGTGGCCGGGTACAGAGCAAAGGTCAGACTGCAGGGTGAGGGGGAGCTTCTTATCTACCCGTACAGCCCGAGATCTTCCGCACGCAGATCCCTAGCTCTCCACATTTCCCCCCCCCCCTCATGATTAGTAAAAATCTTATAAAGTTATAAAATGTAAAGGTTACAAAATTTCATGGGTTAGTAGAATTAGCGTAAAATCGTAAGTGTGTTAGTAAGTGGCACGCTTTAAAGTAATTGTCGGCGCTCGAGAAACAAAATGTTAGCCATTTCCAAACGCCTTTTAACAAATAGCACCAGTTTGTTTAATATGCAAGGCCCGAAGATTAGGGTTAGTAAGATTATAGTGACTGGGCCTATTAGGGTAGAAATCAGGGTGGTGAGCCATGGAGACCGGTTGAACCACGACTCGAACCAGCCCTGTTGAGCTTCTCTATCTGCTTTCCTTAGGTTTAGCCGATTTCTCAGTTCGGCCATGGAGTCTCTGACGACTCCGGTGTGGTCTGCATAAAAGCAGCATTCCTCTTTCAAGGCAGCACACAGGCCTCCTTGCTGCATGAATAAGAGGTCCAGTCCTCTCCTGTTTTGGAGGACAACCTCTGAGAGTGAGGAAAGGGATTTTTCCAGGGAAGAGATGGATTTCTCGGTCCTTTGCAAGTCCTCATCAACTGTCATCTGCAGTTGTGCCAGTCCCTGATGTTGTGTTGCAAGGGCCGAGATGCCTGTGGCAGCGCCGGTAGCTCCTAAACCGAGGAGCATTGCGATGGTGACGCCTGTTATCACCTCTCGTTTGTAGAGCCGGTTGGGTTCCTCGAGCAAGCAGTACACCTCTTCTTCCTGGAGATACAGGACTCTGGGGACAATTAGAACTTGGACACAAAAGTCAGTAGAACACGCTTAAGAATGGACTGGAGAGGGTTGGTTTGGTTAAGAGATCGGATGGGGAGACTAGTTTCGACCTCTGTGTTTCGTGGCTAGAACTACCGTTAGCTGCGATCTCTTCCCTGGGTCTACTTACTACTAGAACCGGGTTGGGTCCGACTGATTGGGATATTGAAGCTGGGAGTCTGATAATTTGTATGTTCGCCCAGATGCTGCGGTTAGGGAGATGAGCATACGCTGTCCACACTTTACCTGTGGCCCAGGCATCATGGGTCGGCTGCAGGATTGTCATTATATAACCTGTGCAAGTGTGCTGTTTCAAGCCTCCGGGCATAAGCGTATACCCATCTCCGTCATATTTTGGTTCGATACAGCCGTGTGGAGTGTACTTAATTTGCAGGAACTTATCCGGCTGTTGAGGCGTCCATCTATTGCTTATCACAATAGTTTCACACCCCCAATATCCACAATATCCATGCCCTGGGTAATTACAATAACTTTTTCCTGGGTTGGAAGCAGGGCACCAGTACATCCCAAATACTGTTGTCTCCTGAAATCTGGGGTGCCCTGTATGCATGGGAAAAATGTCTTTTAACCTGAACTCGAAAGATGGGATGTCGGCTGTAACAATTTCTTTGATGACCCCCTCACCTGAGAGATGGCGTAGAACCCACCTGAATGGCTGATGAGGGTAATGTTTTGTGTCTGCTTGTCCTCCGCCTACTAACCCTGGAAACAAGATTACACAGAGATACCGTTGCTGCTTTAATTTTGATGGCGCGAGCTTCTCAGGTGATGTCGGGTTGCTCGATGGCCTCTCTCTCTTTCCCAGTAGTGGAGCATTTGAGTTTCGGGGGACGTCCAATGATCCAGTCCTGCAAACAAAGTCTCACAATTCTCATGAGTTTCCCTATGAAGGTCTGGTTTGATAGATTTGAGTGGACACCATTTAATGTCCCCGTCTTTTTTAACGGCCGCATATCCCCGCCCTGTGAGCACCAATTTCCAACCCTGTTCCCACTCCCCTAGTTCATTTTTGATCACCACCTGTGGGCCTTCTTCTAGCGCCCGAGTGGCCCAGTGTCTCTGAGCAGGACTGTTTGTTTCGTCCCCCCTAGGGAATTGATTTAACGCTAGCAGCGCAGTTGCCAGCATGCGCGCCTGGTCGCCCGGGGGAATGGCATTGGTGAAGCCTTCTGCCTTTGCTAGCACTTCCAGCTTAGTTTTCAGAGTCTGGTTTGCTCTTTCGACAATGGCTTGCCCGGTGCTGTTGTATGGGATGCCATGCACCAAGGCGATGTTCCATTTCGAGGCGAATGCTTGGACTACCTTTGAGATGAAGTTTGGGCCGTTATCTGTTTTGATCTGTTTTGGAACTCCAAGCCATGCCATGGCTGTTAGCCAATGTTGGATGGTCGCTTTGGAATCGGTCTTGAGATGCTGTGTGGCCACAATCATGCCGCTGTACGTATCTACGGTAACCGCGAGCCACGCTTGGGGTTTCAACAGCTGGCATTGTGTAAAGTCTGTTTGCCATATTTCTGAGGCTTTGAGGCCTCTGGGGTTGACGCCGCTCGACCACAGTGGCGACTTCTGGCAGTGGGGGCACGTAGCGACGACGTGCTTTGCGTCCACGGTAGAAATCCCGCACCTTTTCGCAAGCGCTTTAGCTCCGATGTGAAGGGATTCGTGCAACTGACGAGCTTCTTTCAGTGTCCATATGCCCTTTGCGGCAGCGTCAGCCTTGTCGTTGCCTATTTGGTAGAATCCCTTGATCGGGTCGTGGCTGTTGACGTGGATGACTGATATGGTGCCTTTCCGTGAATAGAGTGCTTCCTCCAGCATCGTTGCCACTGTGGACACTGACACACCTGGTCCGGTCACATGTGTGTCACATGGCTAGGCAGAGCTTGGCCACAAATATGGAATCAGTCACAATGTTAAGGTGTTCTTCTGGGAACAGTCCGCACGCTAGCACTACAGCTGCTGCTTCAAGCTGTTGGACCGAAAGCGTGGGGTTGGTTGCCTTGACACATTGCCACTGTTCTCCTGACTGCCATACTGCCGCCGCGGTGGAGGTCTGCGATGATGCGTCCGTGAAGATGGTTGGTCCCGCCTGCTGGTCGGTCAAGTACTTTTGGTGGGAGGTCGATATCGATGACCGTGAGCAGCCGAGTCCAAGGGGGTTTTTCTGCGTAGCGAATCTCTCCTCCAAAGCCTGTAAGGGCTATGGCTAGATATTCCGATATTGTTGTTGACTGCGCAGAGAGCTGTTTGCGGAGAGGCAAGCTTATCCAGGAAGGTTCCATGCCCAGATGTCTTAGGGCGAGTTTCCTGCCTTTCATGATGAGGCTGCAGAGGCGCTCGACTCCCGGGGAAAAGGCACGCGACGGTTTCCCCAAGACCACCCATAGTATTGGTTGGGCCTTGTCGGGGGGTCCTTGGGCTAAGGCTCCCACTCCCCCCTTTTTTGTGAAGTGGACATACAGATCGACTGGAGCACTTGAGTCCCATCTGGCGAGCATGCTCTCTGACATCTGACGTTCGATGAAGTTGAGCGAGCTTACCACTTCCGGTGTCAGGGTTTTTTGCTCCCATGGGTTCTTCCCTTTCAAGAGGTCATTCAGAGGGTCCATGACCTCGGGAGGAATCAGGACGATGTTGCGGAGCCACTGTAAGCACCCTACCAGCTGTTGCATGTCGTGGAGCGTCTTGATGTCTTGGTGGATTTTCATCTGGGGAGGAGTTATGTAGGAGCTTGTGATTCCCACTCCTAGGAAGGTCACGCACGGTCCCTTTTTTATTTTTGCACTCGCTACCTCAAAGCCATTTGTCCTTAAGGTCTCGGAGATGGTAGACACCAGCTGGTCCACTTGTCTCGTGGATGGTGCGGCGATCAGGATGTCGTCCATGTACTGCACGATGGTTACAGTCGGATTGCTCTGCCGGACTGGTGCTAGCGCTCGGTCCACGGTGATCTGGCAGATGGTTGGAGAGTTGAGCATTCCTTGTGGAAGCATCCTCCATTGGAAGCGTAGGTTGGGCCGCTGGCTGTTTGGGAAGACGATGGAGAAGGCGAAACACTCCTTGTCATCTTCGTGCAGGGGAATAGAAAAGAAGCAGTCTTTGATGTCGAGCACTGCACAGGATTGTCCTTTCGGTATCACAGAGTTCATGGGCAGTGAAGTTTGCACAGGGCCCATAGGCTGGATTCTCTTGTTCACTTCTCGCAAGTCGTGCAGAAGTCGAAAGCCTTCACCAGATCGCTTAGGTATTACGAAGATAGGAGTGTTCCATGGACTCGTGGAGGGTTCTATATGATTCTTGTGTAATTCACGGCTAACTAACTCAATGAGGGCAGTCATTCGAGGCGTTGACAAGGGCCAATGTTCGACCCACACTGGGTCGGCTGATTTCCAAGTCAGCTTGATGGGCAATGGCGGGTACGCGACAGTGGCCCTTAGAATAAATTTGTCACCCTAACATCCAGCAGGGCTAGGGCATCCCTCCCTAGCAAGGGTGGGCAGTCCGACATCACATATACAGTGAGGGTGATAGTTCTTCCCGGTCCTCTCTCGGTGCAGAGGGTTATTGCCACTGGTTGGGTGCTCTTGTGGGCTCGGGACAGCCCTCCAACTCCACCCACCATGGAGGCTACTTCTAGCTTCCATGGTCGAGGCCAATGTATGTCTGGGATGACGGTGACATCTGACCCTGTGTCCACCCAAAAGGGAAGGCAGATGGCCGAGTCGTCGGAGCTGTTGTGGAGACGACACACTGCCCACACGATCAGTGGGTGTTTCCCCACCTTCGCGGCGAAGGCCACCTATGGGTCCCGTTCCCATGCTTTCATGGCCAAAGCCACCCAGGGGCCTCGGCCCCAGGGAGCGGTTCTTGGTATTCCTGAGGTGCAGATGGGTTCGATTGAGCCATTGGCTGGGCGACAAAGTTGGTCATTCCCTGAGAGGGTGGTGGTGGTGGGCATGAAAGCCGTGTGCCCCATTGGGGGTTGCTGTAGCTGGGCTGCTGCATGTTCCAGGTGGGAGGAGGCTGGATACGGCCCGGCTGCCCCCTCCCTCTCCCGTTTCCCTGATGCCTGGATCTGCATTCCTTAGCTAAATGCCCTTTCTTTCCACATGCCCAGCATAGTCCCCTAGGTCTCCCCTGGCGTGGTGGAGAAGCTGCTGGTGGGCGTCCTGATTGGGGGCAGTTTGTTGCCACGTGCCCAGCCTGGCCACACTTAAAGCATGCCATGACACTCGTTATTGCAGTGTGAACTGCTGCCTGAATGGGAGCTAGGTGTTCTTCCTTTGCAACGTCTGATCATGGCAGCTAGATTAGACCCTTGCGGCAGTGATCTTAAAATGTCCTTGGTGGCTGAGTTGCATTGCTGGCGTAGGCACTCTGCCAGCACAGGACCCTTTGCCTCTGAGGGTAATGTTGAGGAGTCCAAGGCAGCCTGTAAATGATCCACAAACTGAGTGAAGCTTTCACTCTCACTCTGCTTTATTGTGGACCAAGGCGACGGTTTGGCTATTACTTTGGAAGCAACACGGATGGCTTCTCGGGCAGCACGGGTTGTTGTCATAACCTCATGTGCCCGCAAGCCCTCAGCCTGTGCCTGAGGGGTGATCATTGTAGGGTCTGTGCCCATTAGCCTCTGTATGCCGGAGCCGTGCAGTGGATGGTCTGCCCCTGTTACCAGGGCCAGCTGCCTAATACAGTTATCCTCCCATTCCTCTTTAAAAACGATCATCCCTGCCCCATCAAAAATCATTCTGCAAGTCTGCTTAATATCAAAAGGTAACATGTCATCCCCTCCAAAAACGCTGTCAATGAGTGTGGAAACCATGGCAGAATTAATTCCCCTATCTGCAATTGCTTTAATAATTGCCTGCACGTCTTTCGAGTTTACCGGGGAATAGGTCCTTTGATTCCCGCCGGCTCCCCCCACCCGAACCGGGAACACCAGTTTTGCTGACGGAGTCCATTCAGCACACGCTATTTTTATTTTCCGCCAGTCTGTAAGCGGAGTTCGATCTTTCTCCGATATCCCCTTCACCCATGCAGGAGCGCTGTGGCTAGTGACCTTGTATGCCGCTGCTCTCCTTCTGTTAAAACCCGAATCCGAGTCGGAACTCCCCGATCCCCTCTCGAGCTCAGAGCTCGAGTCCGAGCCGGAAGTCGACTGCCCGGACGTTTCCAGGCTGCTCTGCCTTTTTCTCGGGCTCCGACCCCGCCCCTTCTTGCGGGGGTCGGGCTGTTCACTCCCCCTGGGGTCCCCCCGCCTCCTACTGGGGGAGGTCCTTGCCCTATAAGGACCTAAAGTGAACTGAGCGCTCTGATTGGCCTTACGCTCCTCCGCGGGGGCCGCCCCGTCCCCCCGCTCACCCGCGCATGCATTGTTAAGCAGGCTGACTGCATTTCCGCCCCCCGTGTTTTCCTTTCCGCCCTGAACACGCGGTTCGGCGCCATTTTCAAACGCATACGGAGGGGGTGCGCTTTTATCCACCCCTTCGGGATCCGGCAATTTCGCCGCCTCCCGCGCTTCCTCCATTAACCCCCGCCGAAACGCCCGCGCGCATTCCCCCCCCCCGATGGTGAAGCGGTCTGCTCGGGGGAATCCAGCGTTCGCGGTTCCGCGGTGCCGATCTGATCGAAGCCCTCCGCGGTCTGCGTTGCCGCGCCCACCCCCAACTGCGGCGTGGCTAATAACCAAGCCTGCGCGGCTTTCCAGGTCTCCTGCTCTTCTCTAGCTTTCTGCAGAGCTTGCACGACTCTGCCCCATGACTTTAGAGCTTTCCCTGAGCCTGAGGACATAGTCTCCTCAGCTAAAACCTTCGTACAAGTATCCCACATCTCCGGATGGAGAATATCCACCGGGCTGCTTATCGCCCCCAGCTTAATAAGTCTCGGTATAGCAAGACATAAATCTTTTAGCTTACAATCGATCCCCCATTGAGCATGCATCTGAGTTACGACCTTCGCTATGGCTTCCATGGTCCACGCTGGTCCGGGGGCGTCCCCCCCGCTGCACTAGGCCTGCTGTGCAGCCGCCGGTCCCCTGTCCAGGCGAAATCCCGAACTCCGGGCGTTGCGATTTTCCCGGGTTTCGGCACCAGGTGTTGCCGTTATGGCCTAGCGACCTGGTTCGGGAGCTCCGGCACGGTGACCCAAGGCCCAGGGTCACTCAGTCCAATGCTACATACACCAATGTGGTGGACAGCAAAATGGCGTTTATTGAGGGGTCTCAGGGGTATTTATGGTTTGGGCAGTCTGTGTCATTTCCCTCTGCTCATGTCCGGCCGGGTGTGGCCGGGTACAGAGCAAAGGTCAGACTGCAGGGTGAGGGGAAGCTTCTTATCTACCCGTACAGCCCGAGATCTTCCGCACGCAGATCCCTAGCTCTCCACAGCCCTGGAAGTCTCTGTTGCTCAGACACGTGCGGCAGACTATACAGGGTGATGGGCTGGGGAGGCCTGAGCTCTCTGGGCAGGTGGGCCCCATACCTGTCACAGGACGGGGCCACACGCAGCAGCGTCAGGACTGCGTCATCTGGCTGTGCTTCCGTGAGGTCCAGCAGGGCCTCGTCCAGCCTGGGCTCAGCACAGTCATTGGCCACGAGCCACTGGTGGATGAACCTCACCATGGCGGGCACCTGGAGAAGGCATGGGGAGACTTGGGAAGCTGCCAGAAGGAGCAATGTTCCCAGCTTGCCCAGAGAAGTGCTTCGCTTCCCCGCGCACTGCCATGTGGCCTCAAAGGCTCACAGCAACCAGCATGCGTGGCTTGGTAGGCCAAGCAATTCCTGGGAGGATCAAATCCTGCCCACAGGCTGCTTACTTGGTCTGGATAGTATAAACCTTCCTCTACAAGCATACACAGGAGGGCAGCGCTGGTCTTGCTTTGGAATATGGGCGAGTGGAGCGGTGGCCGGATAATAAAGGTGCCCAGGCTAGAGAAGCAAGAGTCCAGCCAGCCTCCAGCCAACCGAGCACTGCCCAGGCACGAAGCCCAGACCCTGTGCTCAAGCGATGGTAGGCTTCGGGGCAGATGGCCGCGGGTAGTGACTCCAAAGCCGCAGGGCGCAGAAGAAAGGGCGACTCAGGTCTCCGTGGGGTAGGAGGTTTTATTGGAAAGGGTGTTGGTGGGTCGGGGAGCTGGAGTCTGAGCCCTGAGGCAAGGAAAAGCCTCAGGTTTTATAGAGGATAGGCGTGGTTGGGAACAACAAATCGGGAGAGGGGTACAAAAGATACATGGAAGATTGATAACATCAAACAACCAACAGGGAACAGTTGCGGGTGGGGCCCTGGCCCCTGAACCAATCACCCAACACCCCAGCCAGAAGCTTCTGGAAAATGAGGCAGGGGTACTGGATGACTGGCAGGCAGCCAGGGGAGGGGAACAAACGAGATACATTGGGGTAGCCAGGACAACGTGGGAGGGGTATAGGGATTGACACTTACTGGGAACGAGGGGTACAGGGACTGACACTTTCTGGAAACTTCGGGCAGAACCATTACAATAACGGGGGGAGAACTGAACAAACATAGAACAAACCACAACAGGCGAGTATGCTCGGAGCCCAGTGCCCATGGCGATGGTCTCTTCCTCCTGCATTCTCTTGATGAATTTGCAGATGAACTGTAGGAGAAAGGCAGGAAGCCAGGGATGTTGCATGGAGTGCTGCACACAGGGTGCTGGGCTGAGCAGGGACAGCAGGCCCAACCCAGGTGGGGGTGGCTGCAGGTACCTGGGCTGTGCTGCGGAAGCGGCCACGGCTGGATTCCTGCTCTTGTGTGCGCTCCAGGGCTGCATCTGGCAAAGAGCGAGCGCAGCCAGAGCTGAGGGGCTGCAGGAGAGGCCGGAGAACACAGCCCAGCCCTGCGCCCCCCAGGCTGGGAGAGCCCCAGGATGCCCCAGGGGATGGAGCACGGCCACTACAGGGTGTCTGCCTGGGCCCTCTTCCATCCTGTCCATGGGCATCTCCCCAGGGGATGGGATGGGATAGGATGGCATGGCATGGCATGGCATGGCATGGCATGGCATGACATGACATGGCATGGCATGGCACGGGATGGGATGGGATGGGATGGGATAGGATGGGATGCGATGGGATGGGGCCAAGTTGGCTGCAGGCTCCAGCCCTGCAGCCCAGCTCTGCCACTCACCCTCCTGCGGTGGATGGAATGGCACCACCTACTCAGTCTCCTGTGCTGGGGCAGCTCCAGGGCCTTCTTCATCCTCTTCCTCCTCCAGCCAGGCCATCTTGGGCACTCTCGGGGGTCTCTGCTCCATGTCTCTGACTGCAGCTACTTGCAGGAGAGGTGCCCTGGGAAAGCTCCGGGGCACCAAGTCCCACGCTCTGCCCTTGAGGGCAGCTGCAGAATAGAAGCCTTGCAAGGCCACGGCTCACCGAATCCTGTGCTCTGGCCTCGAGCTCAGCTGCAAGAACAAGGCTGCGGAAAAGCTCAGGCTCAGACGGGAACGAGCGTGCTATGCGGGGGCTCCTCACGGCACCGCTCTGTCCCGTTGTGCCCCGTTGCGTGCTCCCAGCTCCCCAGCAAGCTTCTATTTCCCACGTGTCACAAAGGGGCCTTGGACACCGGGTTCCGTTCCATGGCACGGTGACCGTGCTGCAGCGTGCCACCCAGGGCCCTTGCACACACTGCCGCCTGCCCTGGGGCCGCCCCCAGCCCAGCCAAAGTGGCCCAGGCTGGAAGGAATGCCTGGCCCAAGGTGTCTAAGGCAGCCCCACAGGATCTTTAGGAAGGGCTCAGAGCATCAGCAAACGCTGCCCTGCTCTGCGGGCTCAGGGCAGCAGAAGGAGCCCCCAGGGCTGCCGACGCAGCCGCGCTGGGAAGGGCATGGGGCCTTGCAGGGAAGCTGGCACGGCCTCCTTGGGACACGTCCCGGCCCGTGGCCATCCTAAACCCGCGGGTGTGACACGCACGGGGAACAGTGTGGGCCCAGGCACGAATGCTGCTCTGAGCCCTGGGGCCCGGGCAGCGCTGACAGCAGCAGCTGTGGCAGAGTCCCCGCCCAAGCAGAGCTGCCACCCCCCGAGCCCTGGCAGCGCTGGTGCCCATCTCCTGCCCCAGAGACCTGTACCCCCGGGGGGCTTCTGTGCCACAGGATGCCAAAGCCCACCTGCATTGGGGGCTGTGCCTCTTCCTACAGGGGCTGATGGGCAGAGCACCTGGAGCAACTGCTGGCAACACTTGGTCTCTGCCAGATGATGTTGCTCCTTCCTGAAATGTATTTTTTTCATGGAAGGCATTCGCAGTAGCACCACAACACCATCCCTTTCTGAGTTTCCCAGGGCAATTAGATTTCAAAGTAATACTGTGATGTTTCCTTGTGCTTTTCTCACTCTCTTTCCTGCATTCTGGAAAAAATAGAATCTGCCCAGGCTCTGATATTCTCGGCTTCAGTTGCTGCCTGTCTGGCTGTGGCAGCTCATGTCCAAACAAAACTGTGTCCCTGCTGAGCACAGCAATGGGTGGCCACAAATAGGGAGGTTCCCCAGTGAACATGAAGGCGGACACGTGGAAGTACAGAGGATAAGGATAACTCTGGGAGGAGAAGCTGCTCAGTGTCTCTGATTATGGTGCCCGCACCCTGAAGCAGCAGCCAGGAGAAGTGCTGTAAGCAGACAGGGGCAGTTTTGGGCACCACAATATAAAAAGATAGTAAGCTATTAGCCAGAATGCAAAGGAGGACTGCAAGGATGGAGTGTGGTCTGGAGGGGCAGCCCTAGGTGCAGCTGAGGCCACTCTAGTCTGTTCAGCCTGGAAGAGAGTAAAGGGCGTCATTGTGGTCCTCAACATCCTCCTGAGGGGAATCAGAGGGGCTGCTGCAGCTCTCGTCACTGTTGGGAGCAGTGACAGCACTCGAGAAAAGTGCAGGGAGCTGGGACAGGACAAGTTTCATTTCCATATCAGGAAAAGGTTTTTCACCCAGAGCACGGTCAGGCACTGGCACAGGTTCCCCATTGACGCAGCCCAGCGGAGCCCGGGCCGGCTCTGGGGAAAACTCCGGCGCTGTGCCAGGAGTGGGGAACGGCCAAGGCATGGGCTCTGCCTGCGGCTGAACCTGATGAGCCACTGCTCAGTGGCTCAGGATCTAATAACTGCAGCACAGAGCAGGCCAAAGAGAAGGAGGAGGCTCCTCCATTGTGAGGTTCCACAGGCAAAGGTTTATCCCAAGGGAAGGATTCAGAAGCAAAGAGCCACCAGCACTTCTGTGCACGGGATTTTATAGGGGTACAACTCAGGGGGTGGATACAAACCATTGAGCAAGAAGGAATCTGCAGGGCAGGAGCGAGGGGATTACATCAGTGGCTTGGGACTAATTAGGACAGATGGGAGGAGAGGGTAGGTGCCATGGGCCAGTGGGGTTTCCTGCAATAGGGGAATTCCAAAGGGGTGGTGCAGTCAGGGATTGGTCCAAGACAAAACTGACAGGGAAGGTTCAGGAATAAAGAGCTGGGTTACCTTGACAGGCAGGGAAGGAGCTGGAACAAAGAATGGGAAATGGCATGAGGGACAGCTTTGAGGGAGGGCAAAACCTAGGGCTAAACCAACTTGGGGAAAACATGGGGTACATTAAAAGAAACTGTTATAAGATAACTGATAAATAAACACAAACTGCAACACCCCAGGGAAATGGGCACAGCACCAAGCCCATCTGAGGTTGGGAAGTCTTTGAACAACATCAAGCAGTCACTCAAGCTTTTAGACACTACATCAAAAGTCAAGGGTTGTGAACTCTGGGTTTACATGAATATATATATACTCCTGAGTTTTACTTTAGGCAGTGTTTTAAGGAACTTGTTTTATGTCCGATCATAGCCCAGTTCCTTGTAGATTGTGTGGAACGTGTAATCCTTTTGTTTTCATTGCTTGTTAGGACTATAAAAAGAATATTGGTGCTGGGTGACTCAGAGACACCCAGTGTGTGTTAAGTGCAGTATACAGGGCATAAAGAGAAGGAAAAGAGAAGAAGTAGTAATACATACTGGTAAGTTTGGAAATTAAGATAGCATTAAGAATGAATAACACAAGAAGTAAAAATGTTATTAAAAAGAGTCCACTAGAATGTATTTTAGCACATAAGAAAGCTTTGGGAGGAATCCTGGAGGGTAATTTTTCAAAGAAAGGTAATCTGATTAAATACTCTACCCCATGGTAGTAGCCTTGGTATCAGTTAGAAAGTGGTGAAAAGTGACCCCCTAATGGAACTTTAAATTATCATACATTGTGACAGTTGATGTTATTTTTATGAAAAGAAGAAAAATCAGATCATGTGATATATGCAGACGTGTTTTTTACCCTGGAGAATAAACCTGAGTGGCAGAAAGAATGTGGCTTTGATTTGGCCCCACAGGACCCTTTAGTCTTAACTTTGGAAAGAAATAACAGGCAGAAAATAAAGAGATGCTGTTCAGCATGTAGCACAGGGTAGAGATGTTTGAAATTGGCAAAAAAGCATGAGGAAGATTGTGTTCTAGGTGTCCAAGAGTTACAGCCGAGTTACCCCAGGCCAGCTTGGGTACACCCCCCTTACCCAACCACTCCGCACCCGGAATGAAACCCAAATGGCAGTGAGGATGAGATGAATAATCCTGGTGAGGGGAGAATTTCAGAGACCCCAGTGACAACCAACACAAGGAATAAAACCAGGGAAACTCTGCCTTTAGTCACCCCTTAAGGCAAGCATGGGTCCCCAAGGAGAAGCCATGTGGGTGAACTTCTGCTTTTCTACTAGTGACCTGAATCATTGGCAGGAAAAAGTTAAAATTTATAGAGAAAACCCCAGCAAAGTAGCAAAACAATTTGAGTTCATAGTCAAGAATCGAGACCCAGACTGAGGTGATACGGATTTCATGCTGACAGAGCTAAGAAAACCAGCAAAAGGGTTGGTGATAAAGGTAGCCAGAGCACATGTGCAGCGACAAATTGCTAGTGGAGCCTGACAAGGTACAGTAGACCAGCTGTTTCCTACTGTAAACCCTTTGTGGGATTGTGGGACCTGAATGATGCAGGCAGCTGTGCAATGTTAGCCAGATATCCGGAACTAGTCAAAATTGAATTAAAAAATGCCATTCCAGAAGCAATAAATTGGTCAGTAATATATAATGTTACACGGGGACAGCACAAGTCACCCACTGACTTTGTGAACAGGCTCTGAGCAGCTGCACGGAAACGCACAGCCCTGGATCCCTGGTCGGATATGGGAAAGCAGCAGTTCCTTTCCCTGATGTTTGGGCAATCTAGCCCAGATGTCAGGCAGGAACTTGAGAAGCTGAAAGAGCCTGTAAAGAGAGACTTAAAGGCATTAATGAAAAAGCATAGAAGGTGTATGATCATAAAGACAGAGAAAAAGAAAAAGAACTCCCTGCAGCCACAGTGGCAGCTCTGGATCAGCTCCAGGGAGAGGACGTGGGCGTGGATGAAGCAGAGGCAGGGACCAAAATTCCAGAGGCAGAGGAGGTTCAAACCAGCCACAGGCCAAGCTGGGGCCAAATCAATGTGCATATTGTAAGAAAGGACACTGGAAATGCCAGTGCCCAGAGTTAGCAGACCAAGTGCACAAAACTCCTGTAGCCACTCTAGATGATAAGAAATGACCAAGACTGGCAGATCTTACCCTAGCAGGCCCACTGGTTAAAATACAGCTGAAGAATGATAAAGAAGTTGAATTTTTAGTAAATACTGAAGACACATTTTCACTCCTGAATCAAGCATTGATACCCAAAAGTGAAAACTGTCTTCAAGCAAGAGGAGCCACTGGCCAGCCAGAACAATGCATTAAATGTAAAATCGAGAAGAAAATGGGAATACATCAGTTTCTTGATTTACCAAACTCACCCAAATCTGTCCTAGGCAGGGATTTGCTGGAAAATTTAGAAGCGACACTTCACTTTAGAAAAAGAAAAATGAAATTTAAGGTACCTGAAGACAAATTGGTTTTAGCATTAGGACTGACAATTGACACAAGACCAACAAACAATAATAACTCTTTAGAGCAAGTATTGAATCAGGTGTACCCAAGAGTAGGGGATACCGATAGGCCAGGAAAATCAAAATGAGCAGACCCTGTAAAAATCAAGCTACAGACAAGAGTGAGGCCAGTAGTCAGAAAGCAATAGCCTTTAAGATGAGAAGATAGGAAAGGAATACAGGCAACAATCACTAAATTCCTGACATTAGGATTTTTGGAAGAATGGGAGTCCAAATTTAATAGTCCTAGATTGGCAATAAAGAAACCTAATGGAACTTAGAAACTAGTGCCAGATTTACCGGCAATTAATGATTTATGCCTGACTACCTTACTAGCTAAGCTTGGAGATGATTTTATTTGGTTTCCAGTGATAGATGTGAAAGATGCTTTCTTCTGCCTGCCACTTGCAGAAGAAAGTCAAAATATATTTGCTTTTGAATGGGAGAACCCTAGCACAGGCAGGAAAAAACAACTTAGCTGGGCAGGATTACCTAAGGGTTCAAAAACATTCCCAGTTTTTGGGAATCAGTCAGCTGAAGAATTAGAGCTATGGCAATCACGGCCTGGGGAAGGAACACTCCTACAGCATGCAGATGATTTGTTAATTGCTAGTGACACTACTGAAGAATGTTTTGAGCGGGCAGTGAACCTTTTGAACGTTCTTGGACCGAGTGGTTATCGAGTATCTACACAGAAAGCCTGGCTGGAGCAGCAGCTGTGGCTGTGCCCCTCCGAGGGGGCGCTCGCAGTCCCCCGGCTTGCCCTGGCACAGTGAGCGGCAGGGACACTCTCCCGCTCCTCGGGAGGCCGCGAGAGCAGCTGAGGCTTTTGCCTGCTGCGGACGAGACACCGAAGCCACGCCGGTAGGAGAAGGAGAGAGGACTCCAGCTGGGGGCAAACTCCAGCTTTATTAGAGAGCTCCAAGGAGATCCGCAGGCCAGGGGACCCAGAGAACTGGAGACAGAAAACTGGGCTGCGCAAGGTGTTATAAAGTGGAGGTGAACAGGGGAGGGGATGGCCCATCTGCCAATGGAATTCCAGGAGGGCGTGGGGAGCAGGGAAACAGACATGTAGGGGAACCAATGGGGATAAACCAGGGGAGGGGCCCTGGTGCCTGAACCTATCACTCGACACCCTTGGAAGAAGTTTCTGGAGGGAAGGGATGGGCTGTGGAGTGACAGGCAGGACACAGGGGAGGGGTTGAGGGGATGACAAGGCAGTTTTCAGGGAACCAGGGAAGGAGGCAGCGAGATTGACATTAAAAAGGAGGGAGGAGGCAATGGGGGCAGAACTGTTATAAGTTGCGGTGAGGAACCAATCACCGACAAGTGAGTCCAAATAAAATGTAATTCATTAATTGATAGAGCAAGCGATAATAGGCAAATTACAGCGCTGGGTGCAGCCAACAAAAGGCTTGCACCCACCACTCTGCAGTTCAGTCCTCCTTTTTATCTGTTGTTGTTGGGTGTCCTTCCAGTGTTCTCTGTGTCTGCGCCGATAGTTGCTAGGGGGTCTTATTCTGCCTTCTGATGGTCGTCCGGACGAAGGCTCCCATCCTCTTCCTCGAGGTCTTACAATAGCTTTGACCATATATAGGCATATAGCTACATATAGTTACACATTTGCTTAGTTAGCCTTTCAACATATTAGCTTCTGACAGTTTGCGGTTTAAGCCTTAGGACATTTATTTTGCAATATATTAGCCCATTATATTCATCTTGCAACATATTAGCTGGTTACATCTATCCTTGCGGGTTTTTTTCTATTATTGGCTTTTCCCCCTCTTATATTCTTTTTAGCAACTTGATGAACAAACTAAGATATTAACTCATTACAATTCCCCCCTTTTTCTTTTACCCAGTTTGTTCATCAAATCGTCTTAATGCAAGTTGACTCAAGGTGGCTTCCTCTCCCAATTCTAGATTTTCTACCGGTTCATATTTGGTCTTGATTAAAAGGAGATGGGCTGCCTCTAACCTTCCTTTCACTATCTTAAGTATTGTATTAAATATGCAGGGTCCAAAAGTTAGCCCAAGAATTATCATAATTGCTGGTCCTGCTATTGTAGAGAGTAGGGTGGTTCACCATGGGGATTGGTTGAACCAATATTCAAACCATCCTTGTTGGGCCTCTCTTTCTCTCTTCCTTTGTGCCAGCCTTTCCCTCAATTCAGCCATTGAGTCTCGGACCACTCCGGTATGGTCAGCGTAAAAACAACACTCTTCTCTTAGAGCGGCACATAGCCCTCCTTGCTGCATGAACGAGAGGTCTAACCCTCGTCTGTTCTGCAGGGTGACTTCTGAAAGTGAAGAGAGAGATTTTTTGAGGAAGGAAATTGATTTCTCTATTCTCTGTAGGTCCTCATCAATAGTCATCTGTAGTTGAGAGAGCCCTTGCTGTTGAGTTGCAAGGGCTGAGATACCTGTGGCTGCACCAGTAGCACCTAAACCAAGGAGCATTGCTATGGTTATTCCTGTTATTACCTCCCTTTTTTGGATTTGGTCTGGTTCTTCTAAGGGGTGATACATCTCCTCTTCCTTGTGGTACAGGACCTTTGGGATGATTAAAACTTGAATAAAAAAGTCGTTAGCATTATCGAATCTATCAAGGAGTATACAGGGGCTTACCCCAGATCACTGGCATACCCACATTCCTGATGTGGCCGGAATTGCCCATTTATAGTTCTTACTCTTTGGCATGATAAATTCGGTGCAGAAATTGCCCATCCGCCTTGCTGAGGCTGCATTACCGAAACATTTGCCTTGGCCTGTGACCTGACTTCGGTTAATTCCTCTCCGGGGAGTGTCCCACCTGCACTGGTGTGGATTCTCTGTTGTTGAGTAGTTAAAGGGAATATTGAGGGCAATACCTTCATAAAAGGGGGGCTTCACATCATAACATAGCCAGCATGATTTCATAAGGTTTGGGTTAGATTGATTCAGTGATAAAAAGGTAGCATTTAATACACTAAGAAACGGATCGTAAAAAGCTGAAGTCCCTAAGGGATTATTAAAAGTAACATTGTGACTAACCGTGGCTCCCTTTTTGGGCCCACCTGCTGTAAGAATTGGATTGGGTCCAATTGGTTGGGGTACTGATGGTAAAAGTCGGACAATTTGTATGTTCACTCAAATATCGCGAAAGGCGCGAACAAATACTGACCATACTCTTCCTGTGGCCCAACTCTTATGAGTTGGTTGCAGAATTGTCATAGTATAACCCGTGCAAGTGTGCTTTCTCCCATCTCGGGGCGTATATATCTGTTTGCTACTATCGAACAGTGGTTCGCAACAGCCACGGGGAGCGTACTTGACTTGCAGGAACTTATCAGGTTGCTGTGGTTGCCATCTATTACTTGTTACAATGGTCTCACAACCCCAATATCCGCAGTACCCGTACCCAGGATAATTACAGTAACTTTTGCCTGGGTTAGAAGCAGGACACCAATAGGTTTGGTGCAGTGCTTGTTCTCCAAAACGAGGAAATCGCAGTCGCAGGGGAAAAATGTCCTTTAATCTAAATTGAAAAGATGGGCCGGTTGATGAAATAGTTTCTTTGATAACAATTTCGTCTGAAAGGTGGCATAGAACCCACTTACACGGCTGGTAAGGGTAGTATTCTGTATCAGTCTGCCCTCTGCTGATTAATCTTGAAAATAAGATCACATAGAGCTACCATTGCCACTTGGATCTCATTATTGTAAGATTCCTTGAAAGTTGCTGATCTGCTCGATGATTGGCTGCTTTCCTTAAAAAAACTGGGATATACGGGTTGTGGGAGCATTCGAGGATCCAGTCCTGCAAACAAAACCCTTATAATAGATTTAAGTGAATCTCGTATCTGCTTGAATTAGATGTTCTCCTCCCCCCTCTATATTTCTAGTTACTTATTCCTATGTTCCCTATCACAGATTTGCCAAAGAGGGTGGGGTTCTATTCTAAAGATTTTACATACTCTTTGATTTCCCTGGGGAGCTGTCCTTTCGGATTCCCAGAGTGTGTTAGTCCTCAAGGGAACTTCAGTATTCGAGAGGCAGTAAGCACGCTCCACCGTAGGTTGCAGGTCCCTTTACCTTTTCCTCTCTGCCTCACCCGTCGATCCGGTTGCACCGGGCCACGGGGTGAACCATCTTCTCGGCAGCAGAGGTATTTGCTTAGGGATCCTTTTTGTTCTTGCCTTTCTCGATACGGTTCCCAATTCCTTTTTCAAAGGAGAACTGCAATAATACCGGGCATCCATTTCCAGCAGTATTTTTTTTTACAAAGGGAGTGGGTTTACTAGCATGAGAGCAACATGCCTCTGAATTTAGACCCTTTAGTAAAGATTCCCTATTGCCTGTAAAAATTCATATCTTACCCACTCCCCCAAAAGCTCCCCTAATCTTAGAATGGTTTCTGTTAATTCCCCTTTTATCACCCTCTATAAATACCAGCCGGAGGTCTTTCTCGGTGGTATTGGACCCACCACTGTTTTTGGCAAATCCTGCAAACAAAGGCATACAAAAGGATAACATTCCCACCCCCAAATTCTGCAATATATCTAGCATCCATAATTTTTTGTTGGTCTTCGGGAATAAACCCATAGGCGACGTTGGCGCCAATATTCGTTCTTGGCATACCACTTAATGCTAAGTACAGAATAAGGATAAGGCACAAATACATTTTTATCACACTCAAAAGTGATTATGTTTGATTTCTTACAATAAACTAAAAGAGTAACATATGTGCAGATTTCATTGGCGTTGATTGCCCAGAAAGCCTGTTCTCTGTTCTCGAATAATTGATCTATATTCTGAACAGACCTGGGCCCACCAATAAACCACTCTAGTTATCTTTCCCACATAGAGTTCCTCCAGTGTTCATGATAACACTCTGCACATAAATTATAAAATAAACGTCTAACATAAATCCATTTTAGTGCTCTACATTTACCACATTCGAGCAGGATCCAAGGGGTACAAAAGGTGCATTTTGTACATTTTAAATAGTTAAATGTTTTGAACTGTTTTGAAAAATAGTCTGATTGTATGTCTTGAAGGGTTACCCTTTCAGACTCTAAAGATAGCATATCCCTACACCATTGGAGTATTCGTTCTTCCAAGAGATTCCAGCAAAATTGCTCCCTCTCACGCGCCTCTGGACACACTCTATCATCAAGTAGGGCAGGCTGCCACATTGGTAGTTCCATTTGTCCATACGGTTGTTTTGTTTCAAAGTCTCTAGGGTACAATGTCTTAATATTCAGAGTCCAAGCCAAACTAGCCGAAATCTGTTCAACACATTCACTATGCTGGTTCCTGTTTTTTTGTTTTGTTGTTTTTTTTTTTTTTTTCTTTTTGCAGTTCCTGCTGGGGAGAACCAAAAGGTCCTCTTGATCTAGGTGAGGACTAGTCTCTTTTGAGCTTAACCTTTAGATTTCCGGGCCGACTCATTACTTTCCATGTGCGCTCAGATTCAACTGGTCCCTTTACTCGACTAGCATGAGTCCACCCTTTCTCAGCCGTTCGAATGGCAGTTTCTGTGGTAAGCAATACCATATACGGACCTTCCCAACAAGGTGTTAAGGAAGCTTCTTTCCAGGTCTTAATCAACACTTGATCCCCAGGTTTGATTTGATGGAGGGCAACATCTAAGGGAGGTCTCTGCACTAGTAACCCTTTATCCCAGAGCTCCCTTCTCCTATTCATCAAAAGGGTTAAATATTGGTTTATCTGTACATTTTCCAGACAAGGATGATCTGCCGGTGCCTCCATGTCATATGGCATTCCATATAACATCTCAAATGGGGAAATCCCTACATCTGTCCGTGGCTGGGTATGGATATTCAGTAAGGCCAGTGGTAAACACTTGAGCCAGGACATTCTTGTTTCTATCATTATTTTAGTCAATTGCCTCTTTATTTCTCCATTCATTCTCTCTACTCTGCCCGAACTCTGAGGGTGCCATGGGGTGTGATATTGCCATTGTGTTCCTAAAGCAGTAAAAACTTCTTTTGCTACCTTGGAAGCAAAATGAGGGCCCCTGTCAGAATCTATTACTTCAATCAAGCCATATCTAGGAATTATTTCCTCAAGTATTGTTTTAACCACCACATGAGTTGTTGCTCGAGCAGTGGGAAGGGCTTCTACAAAGTGGGTCAGGTGATCTACCAGGACCAATAAGTATTTGTATCGTCTTACTTTAGGTAATTCTGTAAAATCTATCTGTGCATGGGAGAACGGTCTATGGGCCAACTCCCTCCCCGCCATTACCCGGGACTTCTGGTGCTGTTTGTTAACCTTCTGACAGGTGAGGGACCGGTGAGTAATCTGCTTTGCCAAGTTATGCAACCCGATACACATGTATTTTATAGCAAACTGATCAATTAATGCTTGTGTGCCCCAGTGTGTTTTCTCGTGTATTGACTGGAGTATTCTCAGGGCTAAGGCCTTTGGGACCACTTCCCTCCCATCCTGCAACAACCAACTCCCTTCTTTTTCTTGTATTCCCATCTGCTTTAATTTTTCCTGTTCCTTTGCAGAGAAAGTTAGGATATACTTTGAGCCATGATACCAACAACGGATTTTCTCTGGGTTGTCACAAGAACACCTTATAGCCTCGGTCCCAAAAGTCTTCCAGCAAGCATAACGGGGGGTCTCCTCTAAATCTTTACCACATGTAGAACAATTTTCTCTAGATCTCACAATACTACGTTCTTGGAGTGTCATCAAAGCTGCTCTTTTAGCTTCCTGGTCCGCTGAATTATTCCCTCGGGTAGTGGCTCCAATTCCTGTTTGGTGGCCCTTAACATGCATGACTGCTATTTCCGCAGGGCCTCTTATGGCTTTAAGGGTTCTTCGTAGTAGTTCCTCATGAATTAATCCCTTGCCCTGGGAACTGATTAATCCCCTTTCCTCCCAAATCTTTCCAAAAGTGTGCACGATGCCAAACGCATATTTAGAATCTGTATAGATAGTTCCAGTTTTGCCCTTAAGCCATTCTAAAGCTCGTAAGACAGCGTAGAGTTTGCACGCCTGGGCTGACCAGCTAGGGCTCAAGGGTCCTGATTTTACCACTGAAAGGGTTTTGCCATTCACTATTGCATACCCTGACCTTCTTTTCCCTTCCACTACTCGAGAGGAGCCATCCACAAACAGCCTATCTCCCATTTCTAACTCCTCTTCTTCTGGTCGGGGCGAACTTTTGTTTGTTCCTCAATGTTCTGCAGACAGTCGTGAGTGAGTTCTTCTTCAGGTTCCCCATAAAGGAACTGGGCTGGGTTCTGAAGGGATGTAGTGCCTAATTTTAATTTTGGGGATGCTATTAGTATCCCTTCATATTTCAAGAGCCTTGCATCCGTGATCCACTTTTCAGCCTTTTGTTGTAAAAGTCCCCTAATATTATGTAGAGATGGTGCATGCAGCTCTGCTCCAAAGGTAACCTTGCTGGCTTCCTCCACCAATAGCGCTGCTGCCCCTATTACTTGGAGACAAGTTGGCCATCCCTGACTAACAGGATCCAGTAATTTGGAAAGATATGCCACAGGCTTTTTACTCCCTGCCCAATTTTGTGCTAATACCCCATATGCAGTACCTTCATCTATATTGACAAACAGATAAAAAGGCTTTCTGAGGTCGGGGAGGCTGAGAACCGGAGCGTTCACCAGCTCCGTCTTTAATGTGTCCAGTCGTTCCTCATCTTCCTTAGACCACTTAACTAGTCCCTCCTTTGTGAGTTTATCATACAGGAATTTGGTTTTCCTACTAAAATTTTCAATCCACTGTCTACAATATCCGAATAGCCCCAACAATTGTCTAACTTGCCTTTTATCCTTGGGGCACAAAGGGAGAGTATACCCTGGACCCTGTCAGGATCCAACTTTTTTGTTCCCTCAATTAACCTGTGTCCTAAATATTTTACCTCTTTCTCTACAAACTGCAATTTAGATTTTGAAACTTTTAGGCCTTTTAGACTAAGGAAATTTAACAACTTTATACTTCCCTTTCTAACTGATTCTTCCTCTTTTCCTGCTATTAGCAAATCGTCCACATACTGAATTAAGGTGGTCCCTTCCTCGGGTAGATATTCCTGCAGGATCTGTTCTAACCTTGTCCAAACAGATTAGGGGATTCTGTAAATCCCTGGGGCAATACTGTCCATCGAAGTTGTTGCTTGCAGGTGTGTGTCTGGGTCTTCCCATTCAAATGCAAAATAATCTTGTGATGTTTCCCTAAGTGGGCAAGCCCAAAATGCGTCCTTAAGGTCTGCCACTGTGTAATATCTGTCTTCAGGCCCCAGTTTACTGAGTAAGGTATATGGATTAGCTACCACAGGGAACCTGTCAACTGTTCTTTTATTAATTTCTCTAAATCATGTACTAACCTATAGCTCCCATCCGATTTTTGAACAGGTAGTATGGGAGTATTGAAGGGTGACATGCAAGGTTCAAGCAACCCCTGCTGCAATAGCCGTTCAATTTCTGGTTTTAATCCCTTCCTCCCTTCGCTGGATAGGGGGTATTGCTTTACCCTGATAGGAATTTCGGTATTTTTAATGGTTACCTCAAAAGGAGGAATATCCAATCTGCCCACAGTGTCTGGAGTGTACCAAACTTCTGGGTTAATTTCTTCTTCATCACTGATCCTTAAAGGGCATAATTTTACACTTAATTTATCTTCAATTGTCTCTATTCCTATTCCTTATTCAATCATAAGGTCCCGCCCCAAAAGATTATAATCAGCTTCTGGGACCAACAATAAGGACCCTATTCCTATTATAGAAGGCCCTTCAATTACCATATCTTTTATCATAGGTACACCAAAGGGTTCCCCCTTAGCTCCCACAACCTGCACTACTTCTGCAGACAAATTACATCCTTTGGGGAGAATTTGTACCGTAGATCGTTCGGCACCCAAATCCACAAGGAATTCGTATACCTGTTGCTGGGGACCTATTTTAAGCTTTACCAGGGGCTCCGTTGTTTCTCTTTTCCCCAGCAAGTAGAGCCCCTGACACCCCTAGTCCCGAAACTGTTTCTCATCTGCTTGCCTTTCGCGGCATTCCCGTCTCATGTGTCCTTTCTTCCCACAGTAATAGCAAACGACCCCACCCCCCTTTTCTCTTGCTTCATCTTTCTTTTTTATACCTGGAACCCTCTGACTCATTTGCCCCTTCTTTTGACCCTCTCGTACTGCTTCCACCATTATCCTCATTTGCTTGTGACTTTCATCCTCCCTTCTAACATACACCTTCTGGGCCTCCCTTAACAACTCATCTAAGCCTCTGTCCTGCCAATCCTCCATCTTCTCTAGCTTCTTTCTAATATCCACCCATGCCTTGGCTACAAATTGCGTTTTCAGCAAAGCTTGTCCTACTTCCGAATCGGGATCTACTCCTGAATATAGCCGGAAACATTTTCGTAATCGCTCCAACCATTCAGTGGGGTCCTCATCCTTCTTTTGTTGTTCACTAAATGCCTTACTTACATTCTTTCCTCGAGGGACAGATTCTTTTATCCCCTGAATAATAATCGTCCTCAAGTCACTCATGTGAGCTCTATGCTCGGGACTCTGATTATCCCAATGAGGACGTTGGAGTGGCCATTTCATGTCCCCCTGCGGCCCCCGTTGGTGATCCCAGTCCCAAACTCTCATTCCAGCTGCTATTATCATTCCCCGTTCCTCAGGTGTGAACAAAATTCCCAATATGGATTGTAATTCATCCCAGGTATATATATTAGGTCCCAAGAATTGATCCACCCTTTCCCCTACCCCTAATGGATCGTCCAAGAGATGTCCCATTTCTTTCTTAAATTCCCTGACATCCCCTGAATTGAAAGGAGCCATTACATATCCTATCCCTGGGATTTGAGCAGGCTGACCTGGTTGTCCTGCATTGGGGTTTGGAATCATGCCCATTCCTACTTCTCTTAATGGAAGTAAAGGAGCCCGGCCTGCATCCCGCCAGGACTGGCTCCTAGTTATTGTCCTTCTTTCCCGGGGAGAATCAGGTTCTAACTTGACATTGTCAAGGTCCTGAATAGGGGGTGCAGGAGGTGGCGACGGGGGAGGAGGAGGAGGGAGTGGTAAATCAGGATTTTGTGGAGGTGGTAAATAAGGTGGGGGAGAAGGATCAGGCATTTCCCAATTATCTCCTGATCTCTGTCGTAACGGCGGGAGAGATGCGACACACCATATGCGATGAATAGCAAATCTCGAAGTTTATTGAAAGTTTACACATTTTTATATTAGTGTTAATGAAGCTTATGCATATTGCAAAATCTGAGCTCATTATTGGTTAAGGCACACTATAATCAAACACACCTACTTCTATCTCTTAACAATTATTTTGCTTCTATGTGTACATTCTTCTAATTTCTCTACCTTGGGATAACTACATTTTCTGGCAAGCAATTTTCTCCCCCGTCTTCCCGTTTTAGAGAAGGTCACTGTGACCTTCGTCAGTAAGTAGGCACCGGTTGCTCAGTTCCCAGCTTGTTTCTCTTACCCTTATCCATCGGTATCACATCGGAATGTCCTTTCTCAGCTAACCAATAATCCAAAAAGCTCTCTACATCTCCCCTGTTTTTCTGTTGAACAAGCATAGTTTGATTAAATGCAGTAGTTATCATCTTTCTCACCATATTCTGTAAGCATATACAAAAACAAGGCAAGACTAATACTAACAGCAAAGCTACAATAGCTATTACAATGCTAACCTTAATAAGTGAACGTAACCATGATCCTAAGTTTAAAGATTTGAGCCATCCATCAATACCAAGGCCTGATTCCACCTGTAAGTTCCCAGTTAACCTCCGTAACTCAGAGAGCTGTGAGTGTACAGATCGTGCATGATCAGAGAGATTCATGCAACACATGCCCTCAAATTCATCACAACCATGGCCTTGTGCAAGTAAGAGAAAATCAATTGCAGCTCTATTTTGAAGCGTTGCATGGCGAATAGAATCTACATCAAGCAAAAGACTAAAAATTGCTAAAGAAGTTGCATTTGTTTGTTTAGCAAGCCAACATCCTAACTTATTTAAAATAGCATGAGCACCTGCTGCTGATACCCCTGGAGTTAAGAAAGATGCTGCAACTATGGCTGCTGGGGACCAAAACTTTACATCGTCCTGGCAGTCAGCTGCAAATGCATACCACACAAGTGAAAAAATATACTGTAGCCAAAATACCACTTTTGAAATGAACAAATAGTTTAGATGCCTGATCTGTGTGAAGCCTTTGTTTCAGTGAAGTCTGACATATCAACAAAGTCTTTCAGCATCTTGGTTAAACACAGGAAACAGAGAAAAATAACTCAGAACTAACTCACCTATAAAATATTAAGAAATACAAATCAGATGATGTGTTTTAAATCGGATATTTAAGACAAATAAGCAGTGTAGAATAACTCATGTGCTTGTGAATCTCCTTATGCAAAGCCAGTGAAAAACTTAACACATGTGAGACAAGCTACAGCTCACACTGGTTATTTTCAGAGGAAAAAAATATAAGAAGTGATGGAGAAGTTACAAGTTGAGTCAGGTGCTTAGAGTATTGCAGGTTTGCTTTAGATTGAACAGGTTCAAGAAATATGTTTCTAAGTACAAAGGGACGTTAATGCTGTGGTATGATTTTTTAAACTCATATTCTCTTTCAGATTAAAATGTAAATTAAATGAGAGAATATTTTAAATGACATATTGTGTTCTCACTTGGACAAAGAAAAAGGATAACAACTAAGTACAAAATACTCTTTGTTCGATGTTACAGGAAAAGCTAAGCAACAGTTTTCCTGTAGACTGAAATCATTATTCAAACAATAGAATGAATGTTTTCTAGGCCTCAAACATCAGTGTTTATGCTTTATGTTTTAAAAGTCAATTGATGCTTAAACAGTAGGGATGAATATATTCTTTTTGGTAATTATTTATCAAAATTGTCCACAATAATAATACTAATAATAATAATATTAATATTATGGTTGGAAGTCTATTATATATTTTAGTATCTGTTTTGAGTGGAAGTTTTGTTGTTTTTGTTGTTTGGAGGGAGTTGGTTTTTTTTTGTGCAAACTAACATTCAGGTTAAATTATAATTCTAAATGTTACATGACATCCAGTCCAGTTTTCTAAACATATAAATGTATACAATGAGTAACAGTTGTTTGGATTTTCTTTTTGCATCTGTGTAAGCAGTTATAGCATCTGATAAGGACTTTAGTGATCTTTTTGGGCATTAAATCTAACTCCACTGTCCTATCACGACCCTTTTTGAGCAAATCAGTTAAAATGTCAATTTCCTGAAGAAGGGTTTTATGTTGTTGAAGTGGAGGAGATATCCATTCCAAGGCCCGTATCTCCCCCGTTTTTCTGTTATGCTAAGTAAGTGCACCCAGTAAAAATTTTTGTCTACACCAAACTGTCAGCTGTACAGGGAGATCAAAATCACGTCTGTGAACACTGCCTTGTGTAACACGGTCTAATATCTGCTGCAGTGTTTCAGCCCGTTCAGGGGTTATACGAACAGGCTGTGCTGGATTAGTTCCCTTTAACAAAGGTCAAAGTTCATCTAACAGTTCAGTGTTCGATTCGCATAGGTGGAAAAAGAATATACAGCATAATAGAACTCTCCCCTACAAGCCAGCGTCCATTATTCTAGATAAAACAAACAATCTTAACACTGTAGCCGAGAAATGTCCTAAAAGCAAAACTCTCACAGATAATCCATCAATAATGAGTGGTCTCTTTACTTCCGTTGGGACTTTTGTGGGTGAATATTTACCAAAGTCACTGTCTGCTGCTGTTGCTAGGTCTACTCTGAGGCTCCCGGCGGTTGCGGGCTGAAGGCAGGTTTAGCCGAAGTGGTGATAGCTGCGGGCAGCCGCGGGGCGGGCGGACTCACCGGAGCCCGCTGCTCCACGGGGGGTGGAAGGCCCGTCCTGCCGTCCCCCCCTCGGCTCGGGGACGGGGCGGCTGCGGAGCGGTGCTGGCGGCTGCGGAGCGGGAGGCGGCCGCGGAGCGGGAGGCGGCCGCGCTGCAGCTGCTGAGTCGCCCAGGGCCGGGGCCAGCACGAGCCTCTCCGGCGGGGCGGCTGCGGGCTGTGCGCTGCGGCAGGGAGGCTGAGGGTGCGGGTCCGGAGCGGGAGGAGGCGGAGGCGGTGCAGGGTTTAACACCGGGGCAGGCGGCGCGGACGGCACGGCTGGAATACGCGCGGGGGGGCCGCTGCCCGCGGAAGAAGCCGATAGCTGCAGGGAGCTGCTTTTTAGAGCAGGAGCTTGTATCGGCGGGGACCCAAACCAGTCTCTGCAACTCCTGCTGCTTTCACGGGCTGCACTAGTCTGCTGGGCAGCTCTTTCCTCTGCCTTGTATTTCAAGAATTCAGCATGCACGACTCGCCATAAATTTCCCAACTCTCTCGCGGTCTTATCCTCATCTATGATTGCACGCCACAGCTCATTCCCGAATATACGCCACTCTGACAATTCATGCACTGTATGTGGATTACGAAGAAACTCCTGTGCACACCCATAAGCTAACAACCCAGGAAGTTCTTTCTGTAAATCTATCCCTCTAATCTGACGCCCTCGTAAAAAGTTAGTAAATAAATTATATGCTGCTTGCCTGTCTTTATCCATTTTAACGACGATTGCGCGCTTCTTGCGGCTCTATTCAGGTCCGGCAGCACGTAGCAGCCGCGGTCTCCTCTGAGGTCAGCCGGGGCCGAACACCTTCCTTTTTCAGCGGTGTTTTTTGCCGTCCCCAGCCGCGAAAGGACCTGCACTTGACTTTTACGCCTCCGACCGTGGCTAGTCCCGAAAGAACACGTCCGGGGTCACCATTTGTCGTAACGGCGGGAGAGATGCGACACACCATATGCGATGAATAGCAAATCTCGAAGTTTATTGAAAGTTTACACATTTTTATATTAGTGTTAATGAAGCTTATGCATATTGCAAAATCTGAGCTCATTATTGGTTAAGGCACACTATAATCAAACACACCTACTTCTATCTCTTAACAATTATTTTGCTTCTATGTGTACATTCTTCTAATTTCTCTACCTTGGGATAACTACATTTTCTGGCAAGCAATTTTCTCCCCCGTCTTCCCGTTTTAGAGAAGGTCACTGTGACCTTCGTCAGTAAGTAGGCACCGGTTGCTCAGTTCCCAGCTTGTTTCTCTTACCCTTATCCATCGGTATCACATCGGAATGTCCTTTCTCAGCTAACCAATAATCCAAAAAGCTCTCTACAGATCTCTTCTTCTTTTTCTCAGATTTCAATACAAATAGGGAGAAACGGGTCTCACCAACAATCCATAGGGCAGCGTATTCACTTTCCTCCGCACTAAATGGTTCCTTTGAATTAACATATGTGTTCAGGGCTTGACAGATCCAATCCTCCAATGCTCCAAACACAGGCTGGTAAAGGCTATCCGCCCTGATTTGTTTCCCTCCCCAAACCTCCATACAGTAATGGATCATTTTTGCTCAGTCCTTCCCCCTTCTAGAGGGATAAGTATCCCAGAACTTATTCATCAAGCCTAAAGGGCTATCTGGAGGTATTGAGGGGAGCCCTATATGAAGTCCTTTCTTTATGGAATTAGGGGGCTTGCTCTTCCCCTGTCCCATCTTCCAGAGTGTCTTTAGAGGGTTTACTCTCCCCTTATCCCCTCCCGGAGCGTCTTCTTCCACACACTTTCTCGCTTCCCCTGGTTCGTGGCCCAGTCCCTCGTGGGTACTTAGGAACTGCACTATAAGGGGTCCGCACTCGCATCGTCCAGAGGACGTCTCACACACCGCACTCCGGGAGTGCCACACTCCGGGATCCCAACCCCAACCGGATGCTACCCAGGGCTTATACTCACGCTCCTCGCCGCGTCTTGTCCGGGCTTCGTGCACAAAGATTATGGGGTTGCCGGCCTTCAATTTGCCTATTATCGAATTTGGGTTCATCGGTCAGGGGTCCTGGAGAATGGCAACCTTGGGGCCACCGTGAGGTGGGGCACCTCCCCGACAGGTTCTCTTCTCCAAGAACTTTCCCGATCCGAGTCACGGCACCAATTTGTTATAAGTTGCGGTGAGGAACCAATCACCGACAAGTGAGTCCAAATAAAATGTAATTTATTAATTGATAGAGCAAGCGATAATAGGCAAATTACAGCACTGAGTGAAGCCAACAAAAGGCTTGCACCCACCCGGGAGCGCTGGGTGTAGCCGGAGAGTCACTGCTCCAACCAACGGCCCACACCACTCCGCAGTTCAGTCCTCCTTTTTATCTGTTGTTGTTGGGTGTCCTTCCGGCGTTCTCTGCATCTGTGCCGATAGTTGCTAGGGGATCTTATTCTGCCTTCTGGTGGTCGTCTGGACGAAGGCTCCCGTCCTCTTCCTCGAGGTCTTACAATAGCTTTGACCGTATATAGGCACATAGCTACATATAGTTACACATTGCTTATTTAGCCTTTCAACATATTAGCTTCTGAGAGTTTGCGGTTTAAGCCTTATGACAGTTATTTTGCAATATATTAGCCTGTTATATTCATCTTGCAACATATTAGTTGGTCACATCTATTCTTGCGGTTTTTCTATTATTGGCTTTTCCTCCTTCTGTAGACTTGATGAACAATTTAAGACATTAACTCATTACAGAAAGCAAATATATTTTTACTTTCTTCTGCAAGTGGCAGGCAGAAGAAAGCATCTTTCACATCTATCACTGGAAACCAAATAAAATCACCTCAAAGTTTAGCTAGTAAGGTAGTAAGGTAGAAACCATTAATTGCCTGTAAATCTTGCACTAATTTCTAAGTTCCATTAGGTTTCTTTATTGCCAATCTAGGAGTATTAAATTTGGACTCCTATTCTTCCAATAATCCTAATGTCAGGAATTTATTGATTGTTGGCTCTATTCCTTTCCTATCTTCTCATCTTAAAGGCTATTGCTTTCTGACTGCTGGCCTCACTCTTGTCTGTAGCTTGATTTTTACTGGGTCTGCTCGTTTTGATTTTCCTGGCCTATCGGTATCCCCTACTCTTGGGTACGCCTGATTCAATACTTGCTCTAAAGAGTTATTATTGTTTGTTGGTCTTGTGTCAATTGTCAGTCCTAATGCTAAAACCAATTTGTCTTCAGGTACCTTAAATTTCATTTTTCTTTTTCTAAAGTGAAGTGTCGCTTCTAAATTTTCCAGCAAATCCCTGCCTAGGACAGATTTGGGTGAGTTTGGTAAATCAAGAAACTGATGTATGCCCATTTTCTTCTCGATTTTACATTTAAGCAGTTTCAGGAAGAATGCATTGTTCTGGCTGGCCAGTGGCTCCTCTTGCTTGAAGACAGTTTTCACTTTTGGGTATCAATGCTTGATTTAAGAGTGAAAATGTGTCTCCTGTATTTACAGCATGAAATCTGTATCACCTCAGTCTGGGTCTCGATTCTTGACTATGAACTCAAATTGTTTTGCTACTTTGCTGGGGTTTTCTCTATAAATTTTAACTTTTTCCTGCCAATGATTCAGGTCACTAGTAGAAAAGCAGAAGTTCACCCACATGGCTTCTCCTTGGGGACCCATGCTTGCCTTAAGGGGTGACTAAAGGCAGAGTTTCCCTGGTTTTATTCCTTGTGTTGGTTGTCACTGGGGTCTCTGAAATTCTCCCCTCACCAGGATTATTCATCTCATCCTCACTGCCATTTGGGTTTCATTCCGGGTGCGGAGTGGTTGGGTAAGGGGGGTGTACCCAAGCTGGCCTGGGGTAACTCGGCTGTAACTCTTGGACACCTAGAACACAATCTTCCTCATGCTTTTTTGCCAATTTCAAACATCTCTACCCTGTGCTACATGCTGAACAGCATCTCTTTATTTTCTGCCTGTTATTTCTTTCCAAAGTTAAGACTAAAGGGTCCTGTGGGGCCAAATCAAAGCCACATTCTTTCTGCCACTCAGGTTTATTCTCCAGGGTAAAAAACACGTCTGCATATATCACATGATCTGATTTTTCTTCTTTTCATAAAAATAACATCAACTGTCACAATGTATGATAATTTAAAGTTCCATTAGGGGGTCACTTTTCACCACTTTCTAACTGATACCAAGGCTACTACCATGGGGTAGAGTATTTAATCAGATTACCTTTCTTTGAAAAATTACCCTCCAGGATTCCTCCCAAAGCTTTCTTATGTGCTAAAATACATTCTAGTGGACTCTTTTTAATAACATTTTTACTTCTTGTGTTATTCATTCTTAATGCTATCTTAATTTCCAAACTTACCAGTATGTATTACTACTTCTTCTCTTTTCCTTCTCTTTATGCCCTGTATACTGCACTTAACACACACTGGGTGTCTCTGAGTCACCCAGCACCAATATTCTTTTTATAGTCCTAACAAGCAATGAAAACAAAAGGATTACACGTTCCACACAATCTACAAGGAACTGGGCTATGATCGGACATAAAACAAGTTCCTTAAAACACTGCCTAAAGTAAAACTCAGGAGTATATATATATTCATGTAAACCCAGAGTTCACAACCCTTGACTTTTGATGTAGTGTCTAAAAGCTTGAGTGACTGCTTGATGTTGTTCAAAGACTTCCCAACCTCAGATGGGCTTGGTGCTGTGCCCATTTCCCTGGGGTGTTGCAGTTTGTGTTTATTTATCAGTTATCTTATAACAGTTTCTTTTAATGTACCCCATGTTTTCCCCAAGTTGGTTTAGCCCTAGGTTTTGCCCTCCCTCAAAGCTGTCCCTCATGCCATTTCCCATTCTTTGTTCCAGCTCCTTCCCTGCCTGTCAAGGTAACCCAGCTCTTTATTCCTGAACCTTCCCTGTCAGTTTTGTCTTGGACCAATCCCTGACTGCACCACCCCTTTGGAATTCCCCTATTGCAGGAAACCCCACTGGCCCATGGCACCTACCCTCTCCTCCCATCTGTCCTAATTAGTCCCAAGCCACTGATGTAATCCCCTCGCTCCTGCCCTGCAGATTCCTTCTTGCTCAATGGTTTGTATCCACCCCCTGAGTTGTACCCCTATAAAATCCCGTGCACAGAAGTGCTGGTGGCTCTTTGCTTCTGAATCCTTCCCTTGGGATAAACCTTTGCCTGTGGAACCTCACAATGGAGGAGCCTCCTCCTTCTCTTTGGCCTGCTCTGTGCTGCAGTTATTAGATCCTGAGCCACTGAGCAGTGGCTCATCAGGTTCAGCCGCAGGCAGAGCCCATGCCTTGGCCGTTCCCCACTCCTGGCACAGCGCCGGAGTTTTCCCCAGAGCCGGCCCGGGCTCCGCTGGGCTGCGTCAATGGGGAACCTGTGCCAGTGCCTGACCGTGCTCTGGGTGAAAAACCTTTTCCTGATATGGAAATGAAACTTGTCCTGTCCCAGCTCCCTGCACTTTTCTCGAGTGCTGTCACTGCTCCCAACAGTGACGAGAGCTGCAGCAGCCCCTCTGATTCCCCTCAGGAGGATGTTGAGGACCACAATGACGCCCTTTACTCTCTTCCAGGCTGAACAGACTAGAGTGGCCTCAGCTGCACCTAGGGCTGCCCCTCCAGACCACACTCCATCCTTGCAGTCCTCCTTTGCATTCTGGCTAATAGCTTACTATCTTTTTATATTGTGGTGCCCAAAACTGCCCCTGTCTGCTTACAGCACTTCTCCTGGCTGCTGCTTCAGGGTGCGGGCACCATAATCAGAGACACTGAGCAGCTTCTCCTCCCAGAGTTATCCTTATCCTCTGTACTTCCACGTGTCCGCCTTCATGTTCACTGGGGAACCTCCCTATTTGTGGCCACCCATTGCTGTGCTCAGCAGGGACACAGTTTTGTTTGGACATGAGCTGCCACAGCCAGACAGGCAGCAACTGAAGCCGAGAATATCAGAGCCTGGGCAGATTCTATTTTTTCCAGAATGCAGGAAAGAGAGTGAGAAAAGCACAAGGAAACATCACAGTATTACTTTGAAATCTAATTGCCCTGGGAAACTCAGAAAGGGATGGTGTTGTGGTGCTACTGCGAATGCCTTCCATGAAAAAAATACATTTCAGGAAGGAGCAACATCATCTGGCAGAGACCAAGTGTTGCCAGCAGTTGCTCCAGGTGCTCTGCCCATCAGCCCCTGTAGGAAGAGGCACAGCCCCCAATGCAGGTGGGCTTTGGCATCCTGTGGCACAGAAGCCCCCCGGGGGTACAGGTCTCTGGGGCAGGAGATGGGCACCAGCGCTGCCAGGGCTCGGGGGGTGGCAGCTCTGCTTGGGCGGGGACTCTGCCACAGCTGCTGCTGTCAGCGCTGCCCGGGCCCCAGGGCTCAGAGCAGCATTCGTGCCTGGGCCCACACTGTTCCCCGTGCGTGTCACACCCGCGGGTTTAGGATGGCCACGGGCCGGGACGTGTCCCAAGGAGGCCGTGCCAGCTTCCCTGCAAGGCCCCATGCCCTTCCCAGCGCGGCTGCGTCGGCAGCCCTGGGGGCTCCTTCTGCTGCCCTGAGCCCGCAGAGCAGGGCAGCGTTTGCTGATGCTCTGAGCCCTTCCTAAAGATCCTGTGGGGCTGCCTTAGACACCTTGGGCCAGGCATTCCTTCCAGCCTGGGCCACTTTGGCTGGGCTGGGGGCGGCCCCAGGGCAGGCGGCAGTGTGTGCAAGGGCCCTGGGTGGCACGCTGCAGCACGGTCACCGTGCCATGGAACGGAACCCGGTGTCCAAGGCCCCTTTGTGACACGTGGGAAATAGAAGCTTGCTGGGGAGCTGGGAGCACGCAACGGGGCACAACGGGACAGAGCGGTGCCGTGAGGAGCCCCCGCATAGCACGCTCGTTCCCGTCTGAGCCTGAGCTTTTCCGCAGCCTTGTTCTTGCAGCTGAGCTCGAGGCCAGAGCACAGGATTCGGTGAGCCGTGGCCTTGCAAGGCTTCTATTCTGCAGCTGCCCTCAAGGGCAGAGCGTGGGACTTGGTGCCCCGGAGCTTTCCCAGGGCACCTCTCCTGCAAGTAGCTGCAGTCAGAGACATGGAGCAGAGACCCCCGAGAGTGCCCAAGATGGCCTGGCTGGAGGAGGAAGAGGATGAAGAAGGCCCTGGAGCTGCCCCAGCACAGGAGACTGAGTAGGTGGTGCCATTCCATCCACCGCAGGAGGGTGAGTGGCAGAGCTGGGCTGCAGGGCTGGAGCCTGCAGCCAACTTGGCCCCATCCCATCGCATCCCATCCTATCCCATCCCATCCCATCCCATCCCGTGCCATGCCATGCCATGTCATGCCATGCCATGCCATGCCATGCAATCCCATCCCATCCCATCCCATCCCATCGCATCCCATCCCATCCCATCTCATGCAATCCCCTGGGGAAATGCCCATGGACAGGACGGAAGAGGGCCCAGGCAGACACCTTGAAGTGGCCATGCTCCATCCCCTGGGGCATCCTGGGACTCTCCCTGCCTGGGGGGCGCAGGGCTGGGCTGTGTTCTCCAGCCTCTCCCGCAGCCCCTCAGCTCTGGCTGTGCTTGCTCTTTGCCAGATGCAGCCCTGGAGCGCACACAAGAGCAGGAATCCAGCCATGGCCGCTTCCGCAGCACAGCCCAGGTACCTGCAGCCACCCCCACCTGGGCTGGGTCTGCTGTCCCTGCTCAGCCCACACCGTGTGTGCAGCACTCCATGCAACATCCCCGGCTTCCTGCCCTTCTCATCCAGTTCATCTGCAAATTCATCAAGAGAATGCAGGAGGAAGAGACCATCGCCATGGGCACTGGGCTCCGAGCATACTCGCCCATGGTCCAAAGCAAGACCAGTGCTGCCCTCCGTTCTATGCTTGTACAGGAAGATTTTTACTATCCAGACCAAGTAAGCAGCCTGTGGGCAGGGTTTGATCCTCCCAGGAATTGCTTGGCCTACCAAGCCACGCATGCTGGTTGCTGTGAGCCTTTGAGGCCACATGGCAGTGCTCAGGGAAGCGAAGCACTTCTCTGGGCAAGCTGGGAACATTGCTCCCTCTGGCAGCTTCCCAAGTCTCCCTGTGCCTTCTCCAGGTGCCCGCCGTGGTGAGGTTCATCCACCAGTGGCTCGTGGCCAATGACTGTGCTGAGCCCAGGCTGGACGAGGCCCTGCTGGACCTCACGGAAGCACAGCCAGATGACACAGTCCTGACGCTGCTGCGTGTGGCCCCGTCCTGTGACAGGTATGGGGCCCACCTGCCTAGAGGGCTCAGGCCACCCCAGCCCATCACCCTGTACAGCCTGCCACAGGTGTCTGAGCAACAGAGACTTCCAGGGCCCTCTGGCTGCTGCCTTTCCCAGCCCTGGCACGTCGGCCCCTAAACCTGCTGCCATGCTCCCTCCCTGCCCCTCAGGGCTCTGTCCCCACAGGCCTGGGCTGCCTGGCTGCTGCTGGCCATGGCCAGTGGGCAGAGGCAGAACTGGCAGCCAGCTCAGCTCCCCCCGGTGCTGTGTCTGAGACCCCCCTGAGACAGAGCTCTGACCCCGCAGAGCTGCCATGGCCATGTGGAAGACCATCATGGGCTCAGCCAGGACTGCCGAGCTGGCACAGCTGATCCTCCTGGATGTGCTGGGGAGCTGGCCAGAGCACAGCACGTGCACCTCTGATGGGGACCAAACGGGTGTCTTTGGCCTGGCTGTGAGTTTCTGGAAGTGGCCTTTGCTGGCCCCAAGGCCGCCTCTCCAGAGCTCTCCATCCTCCTTTCCCCACTGCATCTGCCTGCCTCAGGTGCTGGCCTGAAACCTGGCCCAGGGGCAGCTTCAGGCCCAGCAGACCCCGTGCTCCCCATGCCTCTCTCCAGGCCTCTCCCTGCCACGCTCAGGCCCTGCCACATGGACGCCTGGGCACTGAGCGCTGTCCCGGGGGGCTTTGTCCTTTGCAGGCAACCGTGGTAATGTGGAAGATCCTGCAGGTGCCCTGTCTGCCACGGATATTGAAGGTGTATTTCTCCCACCTATTTGTGCATCTGCTCTTCCAAGTGTTCTCCAGCACAGAAGAGATGCCAGAGGAGGTCGATGCCTTCTGGAAGGGATGCCAGCAAGAGCACGGCCTTGCCACCAGCCCCAACAGGTGCTCCATCCCACTCCTCCTGTCCCTGCCACGTGGCCTGCCAAGGAGCCAGTGCTGCCAGCGTGACCTGGCCTTTGCTGTGCACACAGGTTCGCAGTGCAGACCCTGAAGTGCCTGCTCTGCCTTCTCTGCTGTGAGGATGTGGTGGTGGCAATGGAACGCAGGTGTGGCTGGGACACGCTGCTCTCTCTTGACACCCACCACTTTGCCATGGCTCTGCTGGCCAGGTAAGAGCCCCTTCTCCCCACTGCCTCTGACATTTGTGCTCTGTGCCCAGGTGTCCCCCAAACTGCCATTGATCATGGGCCAGAGGGCCTTGTCACTGAAGGACGGCCAAGCAGACTAGAAAAGGCTGGCAGAGGAGGGTGCCCATGAGCAACCAACTCCCAAATGGCCCACGTCCCCTTGCTGGAAAGGTGGTGGGGAAAGATGAGAACTCTGAGAGTCACTCCTGGGAGAGATTTGCCCCACTGGCTCAGGGTCTTGTTTCCTTTTTCCTCTCTTTAGAGAAATTTGCCAGTCAGCCGTACACTTCTGTTCCGGGATTGCATTCTACCTGCTTGCCCTGCTCGGCCAAGAGATGCCATCCTGGGATTTCCCTGCCCTGGCATTCCTTGTGGAGGTCACCCCCAAGGCCAGCGCTGCCTCCCAGCTCTCTGCCCCCTTGTAGGCACAGCTGCCAGGACGGTGCCCGTGCCCTGTGCTGCTGCCTGGGCCCAGCCCTGTGCAGTTCCGGGCTCCTGCCGGCCAGCTCCCTGTCAATGCCCGGTGCCTTTCAGGTCCTCGAGTGCCTGGACTTGAGGGAATGCCTGTGTGAAAGTGACAGTGACAGTGACAGGGTTCTGGAGATCATGGCACGGAACCTGCAGAGCGAGCACAGGGCCAGGCGTTACTTGGCACTCAGAGGCCTGGTAGTCCTGGGCAAGAATCCCTTGATGGTGAGAAGGGGGCAGTGGCTGAAGCTGTGCAGGCAGCGTGGGGCTGGGCAAGGCAGTCGCTTGGCCTTGCCTGGGCTTGGGGTGCTGGGGCAGCTGCTCCCAGCTCTCCTGCCTCCCGCTTCAGCTGCCCCAGTGCTCTGGGACAGGCCTTTGGCCTCTGGGCCCTGCGGCTGCAGGCTGGCCTTTCACAAACTTGTGTTCTGCACAGGCTGAAAAAATGGGCAGCCTGACTGAAAGTCTTGTGGAGCTCCTGCAGGAAAATGATAGCCACATGATCAGGATGACCATTCTTCTACTCAAATATTTGCTCCTGGATAATGGTGCCCCAACAGCCACCCCCATTGCCCTGCAGCTGGCTGAGGCGCTCCTGCCACTCTTTGACCACGTAAGGCTCTGTGCCCACAGCCTCGGCCACCGGCTGCTGCCCGGACACTTGGTGCCCTGTGCAGATGCAGGCCTGTGCCCCGGGCGGCCAGAAGCAGCTGATGCTGAGGTCGTTTGCCCTTCCTCTCATACAGGATGATATCCAGGTGCAGCTGAACTCCATGTGTGTCTTTCAAGAGATGCTAGACTTACTAACAGAAGATGGAAGAAAGGCCCTGAAGTCCCACGTACGCCACAGCCTGGTGCCACTCTACTTCCACTGCCATGATGAGAATCAGATTGTTGCTAAGGTGACGACCTGTGGCCACCTGCTGTCCCCCTGGGAGGGGACTGGGCTGCCTCCTGCCCTGGCACCTTGCGGGCTGCAGCCTCCTTCAGGCTGTGGCACTGGGATGCTCCTGTGCCCTGGCCTGTGGGGCCATCTGTGCCTCTCTGCTGCTCTCCAGGCCTCCTGCGTAGTACTGCATTCTTCGGCCAGATTCCTAAAGAGGAGGAATCTTGAAGAAATGCTCCAGGTGGATCAGACATGGAGGTTTGGCGAGTGCCTGGTAAGAGGAGCCGAGAACCCCCAGCCTCAGCCTGGAGAAGGCCCCTGAGGGCAGTGCTCAGGTGCAGGGCCGAGCAGCTGTGCCGCTGCCTGCTGCTGCAGCCAGAGGCCGCGCGGGCTCTTCTCCAGGCTCCCGTGGGCCCCAGCCGGGTGCCCATGGAGCCCCGGCACGGCGGGGCTGCGGGCCGGCACCGCGGCTCCCCGGGCAGCAGCCGGCCCTCTGCCCCCTTCCCTCGGGAGCCCTTGGCCAGCGGCTACTGGCCGCGCCTCAGGCCACCCATTCCCTCCTGCCGCTCTCTGCAGCTGGCAGAGGACAGGACCAGAGCGGCCGAGCACCTGCGCGCCGGGCCCTGCGCTACCTGCGGAGCCCACAGGAGCCCCTGTGAGAGGCGGCCATCAGGTTCATGGGTGAGCCACGAGCCCGGGCTCCCATCGTGGCCCGGCCCGCCGCAGCTCGGCCCCAGCCCCGCCTGCTGCCCCGGCAGCGCCAGCCGGGCCCGGCGCCGTGGAGCCCCGCCCGGCCTGGGCATTGCTGCTGCCGCCCTCTGGCAGCCGTGCCCTGGGGCGGCAGCGTGCGGCAAGGGCCGGGCTGAGCCCTGCCGGGCCAGCAGCCCGTGTGGCCACAGCGCCGGCAACGCCGCTGGCAGGGGGCTGTGCCGCTGGCGCCCTGACAGGCTCTGTGTTCACAGGCATGGCCGGGCCCCACCTGAGGGGGCAGCAGCAAGAGCTGCAGCTGATCTGCACTGGTGAGTGAGGCCAGCGGGCTGACAGCGGGGGCTGCCGGGGACAGCTGCAAGCCCTGCCCCGGCTGCGGAGCGCTCTGCTCCCGGGGGCAGAGCACCCTGAGATTCCAGGGCCACGTGGCCCATTCATGGCCAGCAGCTTCGGGCGGATCCCCTTGCTCCCTGCTCCCTCCTGGCCATGGCAAGAGCCGGCTGGGAAGGCTCTGGCATCGGGCTCTCCTTGACTCCGCACAGATCTGGGATCTGACCTTGGCTCTCTTATGTTTGCCCAATTATCCCATCATAAAAAACCAAACAATATTTGAGATAGCAGCAGTTTCAATTGAATAGTTTAGAAAATATATCTTGACAATATAATTTGATTTAAAATAAGGGATAATTTGGTTCCAATAATAGCGCATAAGCAAAGGATAACTGCGGGTCATAGAGTGCAGGACCCTTGCCACCTCATGTACGAGCTTTCCAAGTGAAGATTCCCCCCTTTTATGCCATGTGTCATTGTCATCTCCTCCCATTTTAAATTCATCACACTTCTACCTCCGCCCTCATCACCACCTTTACTGCGCATGCTCCACCACTTGTTTTGGTTGTCGTACAAGTCTTTGGGGGTCATTTTTTGATGAAGGCCTCTCCTCTTCCTCGATGTCCTTTAATTCACCTTTGGGTTACACATGCGCACCAAGCCAGTACAATGTAATGCAAAACTAACATATTACTACATTTAAGCATCAAAGCAATAAATCTCATAGCTGGCGTTTTCCTGGGACCCAACCAGATTTTCCCTTCTTTCTGTAATTTTTAGTAACATTTATCTCTTGCTTTTTCCTCCTGTCCTTGAACATCTGCAGGGAGGGGGGGTGGAACCCCTCCTCTCCCTTTTTTCTTGGCATTACAACTTTTAACTGTTTTATTATTATTTCCAAACATTAATTACTGCATCAATATTGATTACTGTTTCAATTTTGTCAGCACAAATCATACCTATTTACCACAGCTCTGTTCGTCTCTCTTGCAGTCCTTGAAAGCCTGACGGAGGACATGAGCAGTGCTGTGTCAGAGCTGGCATTTCAAACACTGCATGTCCTCCAAGCAACAGCCAGTGGGCGATATTCCATCTTCCAGAGGCTGCACGATCAGCTGCGCAGGGCATGGATGACTCGGCCTCGTCTGTCACGGCTCGGCTGGCTGCACTGCTGGAGCTCTGAGGAGAGCTGATCCTGGAGGCTCTCTTTGCTGGGGCAACCTGAGCCAGTGGGGATTTTTAGTTTTCTTTAAGATTTTTCTTTTCTTCCATTCTATTTTTTTCCTATGTAAATATAGACTGTGTTATAATACAAAGAATCTCAGGAGAATTTTTTTGCTGCCCAGGGTCTGTAGGGCAGAGGGGAAGAGGGGGAAAAGGGTGCTTGTGCTCAGCCAGCTGCCCAGGCATGCGGTGGACAAGGGAAAATGGCCAGAAGCCCCTTGGCCTTTGGTGGTTCTGCTGAAGCCTTTGTGCTGCCCACAGAGCGGCTGGGCAGGGGCCGGAGCTGCGGGGATCCCTGCCAGAGCGGTGCCTGGAGATGGCCACAAGCCCTGTGCCAGACAGGAAGCGCCATCCGTGTCCTCGTGCCCGTGTGCTGCTGCCTGCCTTGCTGAGGGCTCCCAGGTGCCTCTGGATGGGGCTGCTCTGGAGCTGCTGTGGGGCTGTGGCGCTGCTGCCGGGCAGCTTGGCCGGGCTGGGGCAGGGCCTGAGGGGCTGGGGCGCTGGCAAGCCCTGAGCAATGGGGCTGTCAGAGGCCACAAGCTTGCCCCCTGGCAGCCGCCTTGTTCCTGATAGCCGGGTGCTCTGGCGCTTCCTCAGTGGGTGGTTGGAGGGACCCTCTGGAATCAGGCGTGGAACCCTGGTCCCAGCCTTTCAGGGCTGTGAGGCCAGGAGTTTTGGGGCTGGGCGTGTGCCCTCCCTGTCCTCCAGACTGGAGCCCCCGGCCCCTGAGCCTTAGGCATTGAGCTCCACTGTCTGCTCTCTGAGTTTTGTTCCTGTTGCTGTGGGGGAGGCCAAGTTCTGTGGCTTTAGGCCCCATTGAGCCAGAAGAGCAGAAGCTTTGAGCCCAGAGGGGCCACAGAAAGGCCCTCTGGACAAAGGGCATTGCTGGCATTCCCAGGGCAGGGACACATGAGAGTGGCAGGCACCTTCGGGTGCCATGCTGGCTTTGCACTGGGTCACCTCCCTGTGTGCAGGGCTGGCTCTTTGGTCAGCTGTCCTTGGCCTTTTGCCGTCGTGTTCCTTTGGCTGCCTGCAGCGAGGGGCAGCCCTGTAAGGAGGGTGAAAGGCCCTGTCTCCAACATCTCAAGGGGGAAATGGAGCTCTCCCGGCCTTCAGCCCACACTGTAAGCAGAGCAGAGCCTGTTCCCCAGCCCTGGCTTTCTGCTTGCTGCTGGCCCCTGGCCACCATGACCCACTGCACTCGCTCTGAATCACCCACAGGATGGCTGGTGCCTCTTGATTTGCTGACGGGACGTGAGAGTCACTGAGAGAAAGGTGGGTGTCCCAGTGCTGAGGGCACATGGGGTCACTGAGCAGACTTGAGGCTTCCCCAGCAGGTTGCAGGTGCCTTTTTGTCACTGAAGGGAAGGCAGATGCCCCGTGGGTCGCTGAGGTGTCATGACAGTCTCTGAATGGGATGCAGATGCCCTGCATGCCACTGAGGCCAGTGAGAGTCCCTGAGGGGAGGCGGGTGTCTGTCGTGTCCCCCAGGGTGAGGCGGTGTCACTGAGGGAAAGGGAGGGGGACACGGGCACTCCGCGTGTGGCTGAGCGCACGTGCCGCTGGCTGAAGGGACGCCAGGGCCGCTGAGGGGCCGTGGGCTCGCCCTGAGGGACACGGCAGGGCTGGGCCGGTCCCCGCTGCGTCGCCGCCGCCCGCTCCCCGCCGCAGGGAGCGTTTCCCGCCCAGGCGCGGGCGGCCCCGCCCCGCCGCTCCCCTCAGCCGCGGGCGGGAACTCGAACCCACTGAGGCCGCCCCGCGGGGCCGGGCGCCGGGCGGCCTTCCGGAAGCCCTGGGGGAGCTGCCCTGGGCCTGCCCTGCGCTCATACACACCGAGGAGCATGGGCCAGGCTTGCCTCAGCACCAGGGAGTGTTTCACTTGGCCAGGGGTAAAGCTGCAGTAGCTTCCAGGGAGAGAACTTCATAGCACAGGCATGCTGGAATTACCTGGTGCCACCTGTAGGGCATGAAATGAACGTTTGGGCTTTCCAGTTGAGGTAATCACTGGACTGTGAGAATAATGAAATCAGAGGTGAACTGTCGAGTACATGTAGTAGATATTTGAGCAGGAAAATTTGAGGTGATCTCTAGGGAAAAAATTACTTTTGAGGAAAAGTCTGAGTAATTTCTAGAGGGCACATGGAGATAATTTTGTGACAAAACCTGAGGTAAATGTTAGGGCAAAGACAGAACTTTTGGGGGGTAAAATCTCAGGTTCTCTGGCTTGCCACTGCCTCATCCCATGCCCCAGCAGGGGAGCTTTGCCCTCCCTGTGCCCAGCCAGCCCAGCCTGGGCACCTCAGGGGTGCCCCCACCCTCCTGCTGAGGCCCGGCCTGGAGGGCTCTGCCGCAGGCCTGGGAGACGCTCTGGGGAAGCGCCAGAGCAGCCGGGTGCCAGGGACAAGGCGGCTGCCTGGGGGCTGCTTGTGCCCTCTGACACCCAATTCCTCAGGGCTTCCCAGCACCCCGGCTCCTCAGGGGCCTCCTGGTGTTCTGCCAATTGACTGAGGCAATTTAAAGGACACATCACTGGAAATAATGGTCTTCTTTTACTGGGAATATGAATGAACCACAGAGTAAGATGATACATTCAATAAAATATGCGCGCTTGGTTTTAGTGACAAGCAAAAACAAGCAAGGTAGTGCACCTAAATCAGTACTGTAAGAGAGAAAGGAGAGCTATTTAGAAACATGCATCACCAATTGCCTAAATTGTTTCTCATCTTGCAGATCTGCACTTGCTGAGGAGACACATTTTACTCCAAGGACCTGGGGAACTATTCCCAGCAATTGGGAAAATCCTAGCTGCTCCATCCACCCATAGATGAGGTCTCCAAATTTGCCCCAAAAGTGGCTCAGCTTTTATAGGCCAAAAAGAGCAAGTCAAAGGGACTCCATTATATTTTTACCCAGCAATGTCCAGGGCCAGCTGAACAGCTTTGAGTTTAGCAAGTTGACTTGATTCACCTTCTCTTTCGGTAGCTTGAGCAACCTGTCATGTGGGGCTCCATATGGCTGCTTTCTACTTCCAGTTCATCCCTACGATGAGCCATCAGTGAAAAGAGAGTAGCGTGTTTCATCTGCTGGTAATTGGTTTTATGGTGGACCTTCTTCAGTCCCTTGTTGCTTGTTCCTGCTCCTCTTTGTCAGTGAGACTACAGTTTTCACCTTCTGGCCAGTTTGTAATTATTTCCAGAATCCCAAGGCCATTCAGGTTTCCAGTACAGGTGCGCTGTGTGATAACAGCAATCCACTTGCTCCATGTAGCACTGGTGGCATGGTGCGTAGAGGGAACCTTTGCTTTGAACATCCACCCCAGCACCATTAGTCGGGCTGCCAGGAGGAGCTGTGCTTCCGTGCCTGTTACCTCTGAGGCAGCCTGGACTCCTTCATAGGCAGCCAAGATTTCCTTCTCTGTGGGAGTGGAGTTGGCTTTGGACCCTCTGTAACTTTGGCTCCAGAATCCCAGTGGTCGGCCCCAAGTCTCCCCAGGCACCTTCTGCCAAAGGCTCCAGGACAAGCCATTGTACGCAGCTGCAGAGTAGACCACGTTCTTCACCTCTGCTCCTGTCCTGACTGGGCCAAGGGCCACTGCATGAGCGATCTCCTGCTTGATCTGGGCAAAGGCTTGTTGCTGTTCAGGGCCCCAGTGGACATCGTCCTTTTCTGCCAATGACCAGGTAGAAAGGGCTCACATTCTGGCTGTACTTGGGAATGTGGATTCTCCAAAATCCTGTGGTGCTTAGGAAACCTTGTGTTTCCTTCTTGCTGGTTGGTGGAGACATCACAGTTATCTTGTTAATGACCTCAGTGGGAATCTGACGCCGTACATCTTGCCCCTTTACTTCCAGGCACTGGATCTCTCGGGCAGGTCCCTTGACTTTGTTCTTCTTGATGGCGAAATCAGCTTCCAGGGGAATCTGGATGATCTTCTCTCCTTTCTCAAATACTTCCATTGCTGTGTTCCCCCACACTATGATGTCATCCATGTACTGCAGGTGTTCTGGAGCCTCACCCTTTTCCAGTGCAGCCTGGATCATTCCATGGCACATGGAGGGGCTGTGCTTCCACCCCGGGGCAGTCAGTTCCAGGTGTACTGCACACCCCTCCAGGTGAAAGCAAACTGAGGCCAGCATTCTGCTGCCAGAGGAATGGAGAGAAACGCATTAGCAATGCCAACAGTGGTGTACCACTTTGCTGCCTTGGACTCCAGCTCATACTGGAGTTCCAGCATGTCCGGCCCAGCCGCGCTCAGCGGTGGAGTCACTTCATTCAAGGCACGATAGTCCACAGTCAATCTCCATTCTCTGTCAGAATTGTGCACAGGCCAGATGGGGCTGTTGAAGGGTGAGTGGGTTTTGTTGTCCAGCCCTTGGCTCTCCAGCTCATGGATCATTTTGTGCATGGGGATCACAGCATCCCGATTTGTTCGATACTGCCGATGTTGCACCGTCAAGGTGGCAATTGGCACTCATTGCTCTGCCACCTTCAGGAGTCCTGCTGCAGATGGGTTTTCTGATAGTCCAGTCAAGGTGTTCAACTGTTTCACGTTCTCTGTCTGTACAGCAGCTATTCCAAAAGCTCACCTGAGTCCCTTTGGATCTTTCTAAAAGCCCTTCCAGAGGAAGTCGATGCCCAGAATACATGGTGCCTCTGGGCCAGTCACAATAGGAATTTCTGCCACTCCTTCCCAGTCAGGCTCACCTTGGCTTCCAACAGGATCACCTGCTGCAATCCCCCCATCACCCCATCTCGTGGTTTGAGAGGAAGTGAGTTGTTTGGGATGCTGTGGTCAAACCAATAGGTGCTCAGATTTGAATGTTGGCACCTGGTGTGGCCACTGGGGACATGGATACGCCTCTGAGAACACGGGGGTTAAAAGCAGAGAATTCCCAGGAAAACCTCTCTTGGGTTCCGGTGGTGAAAGAGCTCAGGCCTCTCCCCTGCCCAGCGGCTGCCGGCTGGGCGGGGCAGGGGAAGCCATGCGGCCGGGTGAGGTGGGCCTGGGCCCTGAGGATGGAAGGGTGGAAGGGTGGAGGAGCACCAAGAGGCATTGGGCAGCCACCCCCCTGCCAGGAGGGAGAGAGAGAGAGAGAGAGAGAGACAGAGAGAGAGAGAGAGAGAGAAAGCTGCCCGGCAAGGCAGCCTTGGGAGGTCTGGACAGGCAGAGCCTGAGATTTTTAACCCTTTTCTTGGATGATGGAGACTACGAATGCTGATCATCCTCCTGAAGGAGAAGAGAGATAGGGATGAATGGCAGGAAATGGGCAAGTGTGATCAAAGTTTGTGCAAGTGAAAGATGTCCAAGAGAAGTTGAGAAGAATTCTAGGTGGCAGGAGATGATGGAGTGGCCTTTGGTTTGGCTGGACTTTTTTTGTATAGCCATGGACAGAACTGTTTTTTCCTGTGACACAGAGACTGCATCTAGGGGAAAGCAGTGGCTCGGAGCCAAGAGAGTTCAGTGTTGGTACCCTTTGTCCCCAGGGGTGAAATTTAGGGGGGGACAGTAGTCCCGAAAGTGAGAGACAGTGCTCTTTTTTGGAACTGGACAAAACACCCTTAAAAGGAAAACCCTAGAAGCAGCCCTGGTGCATGTGCAGTGGTGAGAGCACTGGGCATGGAAGGAAGATGTCACGATGGCAAATGTTCTCCGGGTGGTGCTACGAGTGACATGGGAACACAAGAGGTTTCAAGTGTGTTTCCTGGGGAAGCCTGTGGTACAAGAGGGACTCCTCTCCTCTTGATGAACTGAGAATTGATTATTTGAAGGGTGGTGATGGACTGAGAGTTGGTGATCTTAGAGATGGGATGTATTGGGAACCTGGTTGTGGGAAGGAGAAATGTTTGGAAGGTTTTCATCCTGAGTTCTATGTGTGTTTCTTCTATCTATTATAAATTAATAAAGTTTTTTCCTTCTATTCCTAGAAGGCTCCACCACATTTGCACTGTGCATCTGACCTTGTCAGGGTCATTATGTTGTCCATCCCTTGTAAAAAGTATCTCCAACACTGCCATTTGTCTCAGAGGTCAGAACTTTTCCTTTATTTTTTCTTGGGCAGCACCCAGCCCTCTGCCCCCTCCAGGGCCCGGCGACAGCGGCTGCAGTCTCGCTTCCCTGGCCACTGGAGCTGACAGTCCGGCCGGCCACTCCCAGAGTGACCGGTGGAGACTACGAATTCCGGCACTCCCAGGTTCTCGCGAGAACCCCTGAGTAGTGGCTCCATCTGCTGTGTGGTGATGCAGGCGAGAGCAGGACTGCCAAGTGCTGAGGCAAAGGAAGGAAGGAAGGACACGCGTTTGGATTCCAAGGCGCTGTATTTGACCCAGGCGGGGCCAGTGACGGTGTCAGGTAAGAACCGTTAGGGAGGCACCTATAAAGGGGAAAGGCGTAACGGACAGGGACACAAGGGACAAACGAACAGAACTGGGGCGGGGCATGAGGGACACAACTGAACCAATAGGAAGGGCCTGGGGGCGGGAAAAGGCTCAGGGGACAAATCATATGTTAGGTGAGGGATGATTGACATAGAAGATTCTCAACCTGAGAGGGGACGGTTACAATGATTGACAGGTAACAGGTGGAAGGAATGAACCATTACAAGGGAGAACATGGGGGGAACTGAGGGTCAAACCAAATTCTTAACTTATAAATTAACCAACTTTACAATAAACCCATATATATAAAACAAAGAATGCTACACACAGTACATATGTACTGTTCTGCTGCTGTTTTAATTTTCTACCACATCCATAGGTTTATGATGGTTAAGAGGAGGGTTAATTTTTTTAAAATTAGAACTGGTTTGCTGAGGAAGCTAAAATCTAAGGAGCTGTTGGTGGTTCCAGATTTGTCCATCACAAGAAGACATCTGACTCATGATGTTCTCTTTCTTTCTCTATTTTGGTGATGATTTCAGTAACAAGTTTGATACTGGATTTGAGTGTCCATCAGGCTCTGTGAGATGCATTTTGGACTTCTTCCACTAGCCATTCTATATTAGGCTGGTATGGCATTTGCTTTAGAATGTTAGCGTCCCGTCCAGTTTGGAATTTGGGCGCTTGGTGATACCCATCATGTGCATTCTGCAGCATCTCTAGAGAAGTTCTTGTGTGGTGCAGCTGAAGTGGCATCCACTTTTGGTTGTGAAATTACAAATAGAGAAGTTAGTACCATTAGTAGTTTCATTAAAAGACTCAATTATAATAGTTGTGCAAGCAGATCTCACACAGGCATAGCCCCTTCCCACATAACACACCTGTGATAGTGCATGGGTAACTGGGCTCATTTCAAAAATACAAGTGCTGCCCTCAGCATGCAGACACCCATCCTCTCTTTCAAGCACTGCATTTTTGTTCACAAAATTCAGTGCGTCCCTTGGTACACATGCTTTATACTAAGAGTTTGCCAGCTTCTAGTTTTCATGTTGAAAATGGCCCAGACATTATGCTGAATGGGTCTGACAGTTACGTGAGTTCTTATAACTCCAAGGACCAAAATTGGAATGACACGGTATTTCATTGCATTCTTAACAGTTAATACAAAACACTGCAGGGTTCTGTTCATTCTATGTGAAATTGACCAATTGCAACCAAGTGTGGAAGTCTTTTTCAAATTGCTTTGTGGTTTCATTTTTAGCCATGATTTAGCTTATTCTTGTGGCAATTTCCCCAGCTCTCCTTTTTTAAAGTTCTCCTGAGATTACAGACCATAGCCACACACAGCTGAGCTTGTGTACATTGAAATGCTAAAGAAATGTTACCCTGTAGTTTTCCCATAAAGACACCAACTGCTTGAAAATCTTGCTGTGTATTGTTGGCCAGGGTGCTTAATAGGTTAGCTGCCAGGCTTTGGGTATGGGCAAGTGATAGCAGGGTTGATCTGAGAGGCGTTTGTATCTATCCAATGTAGGAGCTCACAGTGCTTACTTTCTTGAGTAAGACTTCTTGATCAATAGAATTTAATACTCCCACTTCAGACCCAAACCATCCCCTTAAGTCTTTTTTATACCTATCATTTGGTGTCTGGGAATGTATCCACAGCTCCCATTCTTTTTGGCTTTGCTGTATGAGTGGGCAGAATTGCTGTTTAATTTTGGAAACATTAGCTTGTATCTTTACCTCCAGCTTTTATCAGAGAGTACTGTGGATTTAGAGGCAACAATTGTTCATTTGTTTGTCTTACCCCAGAGTGAAAGACTATATTATTTCACTTATGGGTCCCGTTCTACGGAGTTGTTTGCTGATGTAAAGTTGTTTGTTTTGATTTTAATTTTAAATGTCTGTTGTGTGATCCATTCCGTTTCGCTCCTTGTTGAGTACCCAAGGCATGGTAACTGGTTTCTTCAGATACATTGCCTGCCTGTAGGCAAGCATTTCAGAAACCTTCAGAAACCTTGCACTGGCCCCTGGTAACATTACAAAGGATGCTTTACAAAGTTCCCACTACAAATAGTTGAGTATTCTGAGTACCTCAGCCCATAAGAGGATGCAGCTGTGCTATTGGATTCCATGCATATCTGGGTTGCCATCACGTGGTCATGAAATTGGACATGATATACCCTAACAGGATGATTGTGCTCCTGGCTACCCCTCCAGTTTAATTGGTTACTATTTCTGATGGCCTGGAATATCCCAAGAATGAAATTCAATTCTCAAAAGCAGATCCAGTATGAGACCTGTTCCATGTACTAAGCATACAAGCAGGACAATTTCTAACTCTAGTTGCACAAGAGCTGCCTGTTGGAAACAATACTTGTTGGGTCGGATTCCTGGCAGGCTCAATTCCTGGATCTCTGTGTGATGATGGTCCTCCCACCCCACCTGTGCGCCGCAGAAGAAGGCAACTATCTTGTGCTAGGTTATAATATCCCATTTCCCATTTTAATTTGCATAGCGCAAAAATCCTGATAGGATTCACATGAAAATGAATTCACACACTGCTTGTTAGAAAGGTCGCAGATGCGCATGATCACTCGAGCAATCTTCTCTGAACGAGGTTTGTGAGTTTCAAATTTACAAGCCACAGAGATCCTGCTTTCAGGTGGGACAAGAAAGGCAGGCATGGAGTCAGGTTTTCCTCAATCTTTAACTGCTTGGTCATTAGTCCTTAAAATGGTGTAAAGTGCTTTTACCTTTTTAATCTCTTTTAGCCAGTTAGGTCCTGAATATTTTTGAGTGTTCCATCTACCAGGATCTTGCAGGCCAAGGAGATCATTATGGTAGTGACAGTCGTCTGCTGTGGCTTGGATTCTGATTAGAAGTATCGGGAAGATGATGATGTTGTGAAATGCATCTTGGTTTCTCCTGTTCTTTCTGAGGTCCACTTTTGGACTCCACTTGCCTTTTGCAGAAACATTTTAATTCTGGAATAATGTATCCAAGAGATGAACGCTTTAAGCTTTAAAGGCTGTGTAAGTGATTAAAAGTACTAAATAGACTCCTTTCCATTTTGGGATAAGAGGCTTTCTACCTGGTCTACCTGGTCCCCAGGCTGGATTTGTGGAGAGGAGCATTCTCTTGCTCATGTGCTCAAAATGTGTTGGTTTATTTTCTGCAGCTGTTGTGTTAGTTGGACAACATGGTTCTGGAGATACCCCTCTCCAACTTGTACAGTATCTTCCCCTTGCTAGTTTTTCTTATATGATCTTCTGTACGGTATTTCAAAGGGATTCAGATTTTCTTTTGTTCTTGGTCTTATCAAATCCATTATAAAGTCAAAGGTAGGGCCTGGGGCCAAGGTATGTTGGCCTCTGGTACAGTTTTGACTATCTGTTGTTTTACCGGATAATTCATCTTTTCCACTTGGCCACTGGCCTGGGGCCAATCCAGTGTGTGTAGGTGCCAGTTGATTTGGAGATTATTGCAAAGTTGCTGTGCAATACTTGCTAGGAAACGTGGTCCTCAGTCAGAGGAGATGTCTAAAGGCACTCTGAACCAGGGCATTATATTGTTTACCAAAATGTTGAAAACTTGGGCTTTATTTGTTTGGGTTGGGAATGCCTCAGGTCATGCTGAGAAGGTATCAGTTAAAGGCAGAAGGTATTTCTACCCCCCTTTTCTTAGCAATTCAGAAAAGTCAACTTGCCAGTGCTGTCCAGGATATTGTCCCTTGTCTACTGTGCCAAGCTCAACTCTAGTCCTGGTTTGTGGATTGACTCTAAGACGTTATTTCACACCCTTGGGTTACCTGCTTTACACTAGAGTACAGGTTGCATCTTACTGTTGTCCTTATCAAATAATTATGTAAGGCATCCCCTTCCCAGTGTACACAATTATGTTCATCTTTAATTAATTTTCATGATGCTCTTTCTGGCATAACTGTCTATCCCTGAGGAGTTGAAAAAACATAATGTTTCCATTCTGCTTTCAAATTCTTTGCTAATTCTAGATCTTTCTGATTATACGGCATACATCATTGTCATATTGTTCCTTACCTTTGGGAATTAGTGCCTGAATCTCAGCATGGCTTTGTTTTGCTGCTCTTTTTGCAACCTGTTACCTCTTTTGGGGTCGGTTTCTCCTTTCTGATGTCCTTTTCAGTGCAGAATTGCAACCTCTTGAGGCAGTAGTACTGCCTGCAGCAATTTTAAGATTTCTTCTGAATGCTTCAACTGCTTTCCTTGAGCTGTCAATAGTCCTTTATCTTTCTAAACTGCTTCATGGGCGTCTATTACTCTAAAGGCATTCTTGGAATCTGTTCATCTATTGATCCTTTTTCCTCAGGCTGGTCAGAGGGTACAGGTTAAAGTGATTATCTCTGTCTTCTGAGCTGACTTGTGCAGGGCTTCTATCTCCTATTGCTCCGTGCTAATTGTATATCCTGATTTTCACTGATCTGCTCTTACAAAGCCACTCCCATCTGTGTACTGAGATTCTGCTCTTGGAATTGGGGTTTCTTTAAGATCTGGGCAGCTGGAATAAAGTGGACTGAATGGTTTTGATCCAGTCATGCTACAAAGGCTCCTTGTCTGTCTAGTGAGTAGCTGGGAATGCTGCTGGATGAACTAGAGAAGAGATTTGTTTTGTAATGCTGCGTTGTTCCACCAAAATTGCCTGATATTTAAGGAATCTGGAGGGTGAAAGCCAATGCCACCCTTTTGGTCAAGAATTGCTGCTACAGGATGTGAGATAAACACAATTATTTGTTGACCTAGAGTGAATTTCCAGGCTCCTTGGATGTCTGAAACAAGAGCAGCAACTGCTTACAGGCAGGCTGTCCCCTACTGACTGCTTCCAGTTGTTTTGAAAATGATGCTATTGCTCTCTTCTATGGGCCAACTGTTTGAGCTAGTGCACCTAATGCCATCCCTTGCCTCTCATAAGAGAAAAGCTGAAAGGCTTCCCAGACATCTGTCCAGCCCAGAGCAGGTGCTCTTTTCAAGTCCTCCTTCAGCTTGTGAAAGGCTTTCTTACTTTGGGGTGTCCATTTCAGGTCTCTGGGATTGTCTTCCAAGAGCTGCTACAGTTGCTTAACCAGCAGTCCACAGCCACTACCACAGTTAATACAGCATCCAGTCACTCCTAGAAAGGTTCTCAGTTCTTTGGCATTAGTAGGGAGTGGGGTTCCGTGGGTGGTCCCTTTGCCGTCCTGTCTTAGTCCCTGCTGCGCTTGGGATATTTTGTATCCTCGGTAAATGACTTCCTGTTTGATTATTTGAGCTTGATTTCTGGATGCCTTGTATCCACTTAGTCCCAGGTCATTTCTTAGGCTTACTGTCCATTCCAGTCTTTTTAAGTTTCAGTGGCTAAAAGTAGATCATCTACCTATTGTAACACAATTCCATTTGTGGACGGGCTTACCCAACTTTCAAGGTCCTCAGCAAACTGTTTTCCAAATGTGGTTGGACTATTGTTGAATCCTTGTGGCCCTACAGTCCAGGCAAATTGACTTGTCCTTCCAGTCTCTGGGTTTCCCCATTCAAAGGCAAACCGGTTTTGGCTGCCAGGGTCCAAGGGTATACAGAAGAAAGCATCCTTGAGATCTGAAATGGTAAAACATCCGTATTCATCTTTTAGTTTGCTTAGCAAAGCATATGGATTTGCAACCACTGGGTGGAGATCTCCAGCTATTTTGTTAATAGCCCGTAGGTATTGAACCGGACTGTAGTTCAAACCATCAGGCTTTTGTATGGGTAAAATAGGTGTATTCTATTCAGATTCATATTCCAGTAACAACCCAACTTTTAGACAATTGTCTACGATAGGCTTAACAATTTTTATGTTTTCCACCTTAAGTGGATATTGTTTAATTCTTATTGGTCATGTTCCAGGTTTAAGTCTAATGATTACAGCTTGTGCTGCTTTGGCCTTACCAGGGGTCCCATCCACCCAGACTTTAAGACAAACCTGCCTAGGAACTTCTTCTGTGTCTCTTCTGATTTGGACAAGGCTGTAATGAGAGCTAGACTTAGAACACGATTATTTGTTGGTCATTGACTTTGATCTGAACTCCTCCAGGGCTAAACTACATTTCAGCCTGTTGGAACCTGTTACAACTTTCTCATGTCTCCAACAAATCCTTCCAATGAGGTGTTTTGGGGGCGTAGGCATATATAGGAACTGATGTATTCCTACTGTGTTTCCCAGTTCATAAGATTGTGGTTTTAGAAAGGATAGCTTCTGCTGTTGACTTGTGGCTCCAATAACATTCACAACTTTACCAGGATCAATTTCTTCCAACTTTAATACAGAATGTGTTGCAGCCGCATTCCCCAGACATTTCATTTTCCTCATCTTTTCTCCCAGTTCTCTTTTGACCAGAGGGTTTTCTGGGGGGATGCCCTCTAACCAGCCCTTGCATTGATTCAGTTCTTCAACCACCTTGGCTTTGAGTTGCAGGCAGTCTCTCTTCCAATGCCTGTCTTTCTTACAATAGGCACATTGAGTGGTTCAGAGGTTAGGAATAGGTCTCTGCCCACCCCAGCCATTTCTTTGTCCTGAGGAGGGGCCTTTGGGTGGCTCCTCTCCAAGGGCTGCAATAACAGTGTTAGTCAGTTCTTTCTCCAGTTGCTTATGCTCTACCCGACTATGGTTTATATGAACTCACCATGCTTCTTCTTGCAGTTTTTCTATACCTGGTCTTCTGTTTTTAATTTTTACTTTCTGCCTAATATCATTAGAAGATTGGCCCAGGAAAAGGGAAATGAGTTGGTTTTTGCCATAATCATCTGATGGGTCTGGAGCAGTGTATTTAAGCAAGGCTTCCTGAAATGGTTCAAAAATTCAGTCAGGGCTTCAAGAGGCCCTTGTTTCACTTGCTATAGTGCACTCCAAAGTATAGCCTTAGGGATACCATCTTCCAAAAGAAACCCATTCCCAATACTTCTGCAGGAGTTGATAGTGACCAAAAGTATTACAGTCCCAGGGAGGATTTGTGAGAGGGCATGTTTCTTCTGTATTTTCTCCTGCCCATAGCCTGGCTCTTCCATCATTCCATGCAGTTTTTAATACCAGCTCCTTCCTTGTGTCTGTTAAAGCATCTAGCACAGCATCTATATCCTCCCCATCTGGGTCCAGGGCTTTAACAAATGCCCTGGATCTTTTGGCTATTCCTGATGGATGATCCCAGTATTGTCTAGCCAGAAATTTCCAGGTTTCTAAATCAGCTCATGAGAGGCATACCTTGATTTTCATAAGACCTCAAGGTTCCGTCGCCTCCCATAACAGTGACTGAATGACCATCCCCTGAAAAGATGGTGATCTTCCTCCCAGCCCCTACAAATGAGTCCAAGGGGGGCTGTTGTGGTGTGTTTTCTCTTTAATGCTTTGTTCTGTTATCCCCTATGTAATGGTTCAGTCTAAGTTGTACCCTCCTATCTTAGCTGTCTGTCTTGTCTTAAGCCTGTTCTTTGATCTGGGATGTTCCCTGATCCTCCTCCCATTCAGCTCTCAATCCCACTTTGTACCAACCCTTTAGTCTAGAAACTTCCCTGTCAATCCCCTGTTCCTCAAAGCTCTATTGGTCTATGCAAACCCTCCCCCTGTTCCTCCTCATTGGTTTAAACATTGTAAGACCTGCCTTGTGCTCCTCCCCAGTCCATCCCCTATTGGTTGAAAATTTGTACCCGCCCCTGAGCCCTCCCCATATAAAAGTCCCTGCTGTCCTGTTTTCTGTGTCTTTTGTCCCTGTGCTTTCCATGGAATAAGGCTTTCCTTGGAACCCATACAGAAGAGCTCCTCCTTGTCCTTATCTGCGCCGTGTGCGTGACCACGGCTGGTGCCGTAGAGCTCTCACTCTGAGCCGCGCCTCGGATCATCCTGCTCCTGGGGTGTGTCCCACACCCAGCGTGGTGCTGTGGGGAGCTGGCAGAATTCCGGCACCGTGTCATGGGGGAATGCTGAATGGTGACAATACCACGACTTCCTTTCTGCCTTTGGTTCTGTACTGGGAGTTCTTCCTCCTTCAAGTTCTAGAGAGGACGGGGGCTCAAAGGCACAGTTTTCTCAGCAGTATTTACCAGGGATTTTGACTGCATTCCCTGTCCTCCCTCTTCCCATGACTCAAAAGGAGCAACCAAACCCTCCATCCTTTCCTCATTCTCTTTGTATTTTAAACACCTTTGTCATATGGAACATGAAGAACAACACCTTCTTAGTCCTCCCTTTCCTTTTGTTTTGCAATCTTTTTCCACAGCCAACACAGAAGGATCCCTTGGGGCCAAATTAAAGCCACATTCCTGCTGCAATTCAGGGTGATCCTTCAGATAAACAAAACATATTTAGGTCCATAGCCTCATCTTATTTTCATTCTTTTCACAAAAATAATAGTAACCACAACACGGTATAATAACTCAGGGTTTCGTTTATTGGCTTCTTCTCCCTGTCTTTAAATATATAAAGGGGCCACTATTGATCACAGTATTTAATGAGGGTTTTCTTAGTCTCTGTGCCCCCAGGGCCTCTCTTATCTTCTTCCATTGTTTCAATAGGCATCCCAGGGGATTTGGATTTATTCGCTTGCTGGCTGACACCCTCGTCCTCTCTTTATCTCCTCTTACACTCAGTTGATTTTTAATGATATTTGAATTCCCAAACGGAAATGTTATTTTTTTCTCTCCTCTCCTTGCTCTTACTATTTTTACACCACAATTGGTACACACACAGCACCAATATTCTCTCCTGTAACCATGGCAATGTATATAAACAAAAGGACTACACCCCCTACACAAGAAACAAGGGATCAGAGTCCTTGCAGTCCTGCAGCCTTCCTGAGGCTTCTGCGTCACAGGTGCCTTCAAGGAACAATTGCACGACTTGTTGACTTGGAGCTTTCCTGAGGCACTTCTCTTTAAGGTGCCCTTGAGGCCAGACTCTGGCATTGTTGTGGTCCTGGCTCCTGCCCTGGTGCCTCACAGGCTGCAGCCTCCTCCTGGCCTTGATAGAGAGATGTGGGTTCTTGTCCTCAGCTTTGGGGCCATCTCCGGGTCTCTGCTGCTCTCCAGGCCTCCCAGGAAACTTTGAACAGCAGTGTTCAGCCAGGTTCCTGAACAGGAAGGACCTCCAAGAGATCCTGCAGTTGGATCAGATCTGGACATTCAGCAAGGCCCTGGGAAGGATGGCCTGGAAGCCCCAGCCTCAGCCTGGAGAAGCCCCCTGACTGCACTGCTGAGTGTGCGGGGCTGGCAGCTGTGCTCCTGCCCAGTGCTGCAGCCTTGGGCACCAGTGTGGAATCCTCTGATTCCTTTCCTCTCAGGGAAATCCCCACAGCCCTGCCTTGGAGAGAATTAGCATAGAGGTCCCCCCAGTCTGGTGGACAGAAAGGTCTTCCTCATGGACTTTTGCTTAACAATGATACATCCCAGTTCCTTTCCCCATATGTGCCAGCTTCCCTTGATTTCTCTTTTCCCTGTTTCCTTATTGGTTGTGGTACTTCTGGAGACTGGCCCTGTCCTCCTGGAAAGCCAATCCCTCTTGTCCTGCCCTTTCTACCACCCCCCTACCCTCCCCTACCCAAACCTTCTGCAGAGCACATGGTCTGTCTCTTGCCTCTGGTTCCCATTTGGAGTGTTGAAATAAACCTCGCTGGAACTGACCATATAAAAGGCCCTTCTGCCTCTCTTGGCTGAGCTACCTGTGGTGAGTGTGGGGTGTGTGGACTTGACTGCCTTGCCTGAATGCTCACACAAGCAGCCTTTCCACAGGAACTGCTTATTGGGAAATAGGTAGCAGCAACCACCATCTAAACCCCACACTGCTACAGGCATTCCTCCCCCTGTGCTCCTTTCCTCTCATCCCCTAGGGACAGGTCTAGAAGTAGAAACTGCCTAAAAAAGGCACAAGGGTGCTAACTGCCTCATGCCATTTCCAGTTCTCCCCTGTCCCTTTCTCAAGCTGGTACTGGCCATGTGTGGGAGACAGCCATAGAGAAGACAAACCTGGAATGCCATGGGAAGACACCACTGTTTAAGTTAGGCTGAGAGACTGGCACAATTCCCCATGGTTCTTTCCTTGTTAATGTTAATGTGCTGTTGTCAATTGACTGCTGTTCATCTCCCAGCTCCAGAAAGTTCTGTACTCCCCATGCCTCCATTGGCTTTCTCTGAGAGACCCCTCCCACTCTGCTCCCCCATTGGTGTATCCTGTGTCACCCCACCTTAACTCCACCCCTGACTTCCTTCCCCATTGGATAATTTGTACCCTGACCCCTCCTACCTTCCCCCAGTTATATACCCTGGTGCCCCCTGCTCCTGGCTCTTTGCTCCTGGTTCCCTTCAGTGGAGGTTGTGTTCCTGCTTGCTCCTGTTTCTCTCCTCACCTCTACCCCACCTGGACCTCTGGATCTTCCCCCAATAAACCCTGCTAGATCTGCCATGCAAAGAGTCCTCTCATTTTCTCTGGTGAGGCTTTGATTTCACCATCCAGGCTCAGGCATCTGGTGGCCTGAGGCAGCCCAAAATGGAGATGCTTTTGGTGCTGCAGGCACCCCAACAGCACCTGCCTGGGGAAGCTACTCTGGCCACCCACAGCCATGCCAGGCTGGGCTCTAACCGAAGCCCTTTTTTTACAGCCCTTTATCCTGAACTTCCATTAACTTCTATTGGACAAGACAGCACTGGCCGCATGGCCGGGTCTCCCATTTTGAATGCTGCGGTGCAAGATTCTCCTGCCTTGGCCACTCAAAAAGGCATCTGGGATGGTCCTCCTCTATTCCTTTCCTCACCCCAACCTCTGAGCCCTTCCCCTGCAGCAGGTGCTGCCTCCGCGTGTCGCAGACATCTTTTCATGAAAATCCTTTCCTTAGGATTTTTTCCTCCTGAGAAGCTGTGAGGCCTCAGGAACAAAATGTAAATAATGGTTATCTGCTGCTGTGGAATGCAACAGGTGTTTCTGTGATTGGTGTCATGTGGATGTTTGGAATTAATGGCCAATCACAGCCCAGCTGGCTCAGACTCTGTCCGAGCCACAAACCTGTGTTATTCATTCCATTCTTAGCTTAGCTAGCCTTCTGAGATGAAACCTTTTCTTCTATTCTTTTAGTATGGTTTTAATGTAATATATATCATAAAATAATAAATCGAGCCTTCTGAAATATGGAGTCAAATCCTCGTCTCTTCCTTCAACATAAGAGCCCTGTGACCACTGTCACATCCACGCTCTCCAGGCCTCCCGGGAAATGCTGCATTGTTCAGCCAGGTTCCTGCACAGGAGGGATCTCCAAAAGAAGCTGCGGGTGGATCAGACCTGGAGGTTTGGCGAGGGCCTGGTAAGGATGGCCTGGAAGCCCCAGCCTCAGGCTGGACAAGCCCCCTGAATGCGCTGCTCATTGTGTGCAGCTGGCAGGGAGAGTAACTGAGAGCAAAGCACAGCAGCTAGAGGAGGATCAGCCCTTCCTTTCCCTCCCACAGATCCTGCCAGCCAGGAACGCTTGCCATGATGATCCCTCTCCTACTAGGGCAGCCAGAAGGAAATGGGGTGCTGGGAACACCACCTACCCTTCCCAGGACCCATCCGCTCGCCGCTTCTTGCGACAGAAATCCAGGCCCTTCTGCAGAGTCTCCCTGGACAGGAAAGAAGTCATCCACTTCAGAAGCAGCTCAAACCCAGTGTTTGCTTCACTGGGGGCTCCATCAGCCCCTCTGAGGCTTGGATGGGTCCCATTATTGGAGGGCACAAGAGACAAGAGCATGCAGACAGGCAGCTACATTGTTCAGGAGGCCATGGCAGGCAGCTTGGGACAGTGAGCCTGCCTTCTCCCCTGCCCAGCTCTCATCTCAGTGCCTCACCTGATCTCCAGGGCTCGGTGCTCAGGGAACTGGCTCTGGAAGTGTCTCAGTGCCTGCCTGACAGCTGATGTGCATTCCACGTATGTGTAGTCAATCATGATGTCACCTGCCAGCAGGCAGTGGGTATCAGTGCCACAGCCCCTGTGTGAGCAAGCCTGCAGGCCAGCCACTGCCAGCCTGTCCCAGAGCCAGGGCACACTGATCCCCTGCCAGGCACCCACTGGGCATGGTGAGCCCAGGCCACTCTGTCCCTTCTCAGTGGGCAAGACAACCAAGCCCCAGAGCTGCCCTTACCAAACACCTCCGAGGGGTTCAGCAGCTCCAGTAAGTGGCCTCTTCGCTTGGTTTCCTCCAAAGCCTCCATCCGGGTTCCTCATGCTCAGCAACTGCCCAGACAAGCAGAGAGGGGGGTGGTACAACCTCATGGGCAGCACTACTCCAGTCTGGCCCCAAGCCAGCTGTGAGGATAAAGTCAGACCTACAGGTCTCTGGGGCAGGCAGAAAACCCAGGTCTCAAACCACCGTGACAAAGTTAGAAGCATATGAGTTATCTAGTGCTGGGCTTGGATCAGCACCTCTGTCCTTAAGAAGAACAGTGTCTTCAGCACTGGCCTGTTCTTAGCAGAAGATGTGAGGCAGCTTACTGCCTCAGTGAATTCTCTAACTTAGCTGTAGAAACTGTTGTAGCAAAATGAGTGTTGAGCCTAGAGATCATCCTGTTGCTTAGTATGGGTTGTTTGGTGTACCTGTTTCTGTTTGAACAAGAGCTGTGGTCATGAAGCAGTTTCCTGTTACTGCCAATTTTCAGTTCAGCAGCAAATGAAAAATGCAAGTGATCCTCAGTTATGCAAGTCAGTTATGTTCTCAAATTCAGCTTTGTTTATCAGCTTTTCATTTTCTTGTAAGTTTATTGGGCTGCTGATTGCCAGAAGGACCATTCCACAACCTGAAAGGAGGTTGTAGCAAGGTAGAGGCTGGTCTCTTCTCCCAGGTAACAAGTAATAGGACAAGAGAAAATGGCCTCAGGTTACACCAAAAGAAGTTTAGATTGGATATCGGGAAACATTTCTTCACTGAAAGGGTGGTCAGGCATTGGAACAGGCCACTTAGGGAAGTATTAGAATTGCCATCTTTGAAAGTGTTCAAAAATGCAAGTAGCACCTGGGGACACAGCTTAGGGGTCAAGATGGCAGTGTTAGGTTAATGGTTGGACTCGATCTCAGAGATCTTTTCCAACCTTAATAATTCTGGGTTTCTGTGATTACCTTTTAGAAGGCAATAGAGGCACTTATGGAAACAGAAGGAATTTTTTTTCTGAATAAAATATCTAATCAAACAGTTGGGGTTAATTTTGAAGGAGAAACACTGAACTTTCTATGAGCTAAATTTTATAATAATCTCTGCTGCTTAACTAACTAATGAAGCATTACTAAGGTCCTTTTTCACTGAACTCTTCTGATGCAAAGAGAACACTTTAAAGTGAATGAGCAGTCTTTGTATTGAGTGTTGCCTTCTGAAAAGTTTATTCTGAAAGCTGAGGTTCTCTGTGAAGGACAGAATCCTTCACAGAGCGTCTTCAAGGACTGGATGTTAAATTTCAAAAAATGTTGAGCAGCTATGAGAACCTATGTTGCTAGGTCTACAGGTATCTCCAGGCTGTTTGATCTTGAATCTAAGAAATGCCATAATTCAGGCTAAAAGTAGACTAAAATTGTTTTGAGTGTTGAAATAGTATGTTAAAAAAAAAAAAAACCAAAAAACAAGTGCTACCATCTAAACCTCAAAGTATTCTTTCCTTCTATGCACTAAATAGTTGAGCAGGAAAGTAAGTCTAGTAATAGTCTCCATAGAAGGGAAGGTTATGTTCCCATGATTTCTGAACCCTTTAGGCAGTGAAAACACTGATAAAATTAGGATACTAATATCCTTCCCATCAGGATGCATATGAATGTGTGAATTATTACAGTGCAGCAGTAGTGCATTGAACTATTCTAAGAAGGTTTCTGATTATTGATACTTAAAGCTACTTTGTTTCACAAAGCATATGTCAAATATGCTGTCAAATAACTTTTCATTAATAGCTCTTGGTAATCTTTGGTTAAATATACATGCAAATATCTGTTCTCTAAAAAGTTAAGAATAGCTTAAGGCAAATAATTAATATTATTACCTGAATGTTTAAATCACTTGATCTGAGCAGTATACCTATAAGAATAATTTGTTACTTTCTGTATATTAATACAGGCCAGCTTTACTTTATCACAGAGCCCATCCACTGGAATTCTGCCATCAACTCCAGGAGCAGGTAGATGTCCTGTCAAAATTTCTGTTCTCTTTTCTTACTGCTTTCTTTAATACAGAAAAATCATCACTGTTCAAGCTACATCAGTTCCTTGCTAGTTTATGAAGAGGTGGTGTATTTGTTAGCTTTTCAAAAGGTGTGTGGGTATGAGTAGGAAATAATTATTTCTTCTGAGACTGAGTTTCAAGCAGCTTTTCTTGTTCCCTGTTCCAAATGTGGTGTTGAACTGAGCACAGAGGTGGTTGTAATTGAGTGAAGAAGCTGAGATTGATGGATTGCCTTCCATCTTCACAAGGTTTGATATCTTGTGTATGAACTGGTGGCTTCTTGCTAAGCTTTATTGTGTTGGCCTGTTCCTATTTGGCAACTGTATTAAGCTATTGGTGTTTTGAAGTCGAAGAGAACACTAGGTTGCTAGTCATAAAAACTTCCTAGTGTGTTTGCAGATGTGAAGTTATGATTGACTTACTTGTTCTGTCTGTGAGTAAATCCCCATCAAACTCTTCCACATCCAAGTGAAATGCTTGACACTGAATTGATTCTTTTCTAATAAACCTCTGTCTTGCAAAAGAAATCTGTTCAGCAATATCATTTCAATTTAACAGCTTCTTCAAGCATGTTCAGCCCTGCAAGTATTGGGCAGCCTAAGAAGACTACTCTATCTCCTGCTCAGCTGGATCCTTTTTATACTCAAGGTGATTCCCTTACTTCAGAAGATCAACTTGATGACACATGGGTAACTGTATTTGGGTAAGTTGATTTCCAAAGTATTGGAAAAACCTGGGTGAAGTCTTTAGAGCATACGAGAAAAATACTTGGGGGCATTGATGTTGTCTGGCATTGGTATGTGCTGCAAGTACAGCTATGGTTAAAGCAAGCAAACACATACATTTCAGTTAGCCATCTTAAATTGAGCTACACATTATTTTTTCTAGTTAGAAAGGCACCATTCTGCTGTTGGGGTGTGTGCTGAAGTGCCTAGAAGGTGGTATTTCTCAAGTCACTGCTTCTGATATTACAGTGCTCTCTTCTGCATTTCTGTAAATGCTTCATAGGGTTGGATCTTAACACCTGAATTCTTAAACCACTCAATGTTATGAGTACTTTTTTCTGTCTTTCAGATTTCCTCAAGCATCAGCTTCCTATATTCTACTGCAGTTTGCTCAGTATGGAAACATATTAAAGCATGTGGTATGTCTTAGTTTGACACTTATGTGAGAAAACATTGTGAATTAAGCATTTAAAAAACTACATTTCACAATTTCCACTTGATCTCATTCAGATGTCCAACACAGGAAACTGGATGCATATTCGATATCAGTCTAAGCTTCAAGCCCGGAAAGCCTTAAGCAAAGATGGAAAAGTTTTTGGTGAATCTATCATGATTGGTGTCAAGCCTTGTATAGAAAAAGGAAGTTAATAGTTGCTTTTAGTTCAAAGGCACTCTGCTTTTGGCCTTGCTTTTTATTTTCCCTGATGTGTTTAATTTTTTTTCTTTTGGAATTGCAAACTGTAGGTAGTTGATCTATATAGATATAGTCTGTTACACATTCACATAAGTTTTTTCTTAAATATGTGCCCACATTTCCTGCTGAGAAAGACCATGATGAGCACTCTCTGTGCTCTTGGGAAGTTACAATGCACACAATTCTATTGCTGTACGAGATGAGGAAGTGAAACCATCATATAAAACACAATTCACATAAGTTTCCTGACTGGAATTTAGGGCCTGCAGTAGATACCTAATGGCAGATTAAGACTGTGGCTGCTCCTAATTGTATCTCTCTATTTTTTATGTGACTATGTGCTTCTGGCTCTTGAATTCATCTTAGTACTTTGGATTGAAAATTTGTTAGTGAGGAAATCCCAATCGTGTTCTCCCACCTGCCCCTATAAAAACATGTCACTCTCTTGTAAGTAGTAACTGGGGGTAGACATGGCTGTCTTGTAGTCTTAATATTAACATGAGTTATTAATGTCTAGGTATTGGCAATATCCTGACCTTTAACACTTGCAGCCCTTTGCACTGGGTACTGTACATTAGCTTAAGAAAATAACAGTCATTCCTCAGTCATTCTGCACAGATTATTTTTTTTGGTCTCCTTTAAGGATATATGATACTAAAGAGTATTGTAAGCTTTCTAATGTAAACTATTCTGAGAAGGCAGCCTTAGAAACTGAACTTGCAATTCCTGAAGTTTTAGCAGACTGAAACATTTCTTACACTCAATAAAAAGCTGTGCCCCTACCCAAGCCGTTCTATTCCCTGGGCCACGCAGGCTCTGCTCCGGGCTCCTGTGGGCCCGAGCCGGGTGCCCATGGAGACCTGGCCCAGTCGGTGCCACACGGTGATTTTGTCCGTGGAAATGTTCATTGGCAAGTGAATGGAAAAGAGGTTTGGCAAAGGGAGGATTTGAATGGTTGTTTTTACAAACTCAATCCTAACAAATCCATCTAGGATTGGTTAAAACCCATGCGGACTATCAGATTTTACAAATATCATAGAATGATCAAGTGGAGCAGCTGACAAAAGTCAGAAAGATAAAAATTGATCCACAGCACACAATTTGATCAATGGTTACATTGTGAAATAGGGCACAATGGAAATTGTTTTTTGCAGCACAAACCTGAGGCTGGCAATTGCCCTGAAAGATGTAGAACAGTATTCTCAGTGCCCAGTGCCCACACAGTGTTCCCAGTGCCAGCTGAGGCTTAAACAAAACCATCCAGACCTGACATGACCCCTACATGTCAAAAGTAACAAAACACTCTGGTCAACTGATAAGAAACTCAATAAGCTAAGCTGCAACCTGGGGTGTAACAGCTCTATACTTTTACCATCAATGTTTTTGGCTGAAGTATCAGTGAACGAGACATCTCCAGGTTCAGAGTTGGCAGTAAATGCAGGGTTATTTATTATAGGTTTAGCTTTTGTAACGTTAATGTGCCTGGAGTGGGGAGAGAGATGAGCGTGTGTTCTTCCCCACCCTCCTCCACCTTTTGTTGTTTCCCACAGGTGTTCAGTGGGGTTTCCTCCAATAGATTGTTCAGCGGAGGGAGTGAGACTACTTTTAAAATGTTTTGCAAGAGCTGCAGTCCGTGAATTAAGCATTTGAGTTGCTTTTATTTCAGGGTTTTAGCAGGCTTTTGCTTCTCATCCTGGAGCAGTTCACCTTAGCAGCTTGCTCCTTTTATTCCACTGACTTGCCTTTTGGACATGATCAAGTTCTGCAGCAAGCAATGCCACTGCCTAGAGCCTTTCTTAACAACCAATCACTTTTTTAATAACCAATCATCTTTTCAGTAGCCAATTTCCCCTTATCCTTTTTTTTTTTTTTTCATCAAGTCCACCCCAGGTGTAGGGAGGCGACTACTAAATTAACTGAGGAAGAATAACAAAATATTTTCCCCTGAAGTTTTCCTATAGCCCCCACAGAGGAAGCTGCATGATAAATACCTAGGCTTGCATAGGGACAACACCATCTCCACAAGGCAGCCGCTACAGAATTGGCCTCAGGACTAAAACTGCCAATTCTAGTTCTCCACAACAGACCACAGACTGGTGGAGTTGCAGAATTGGTTTCAGGACTGAAACCTGCCAATTCTGGCTTTTAACAACAAAACACAAAAAGCACAGGGGCATGGGTCCCCTCCAAACAGGAGCTTGTCAGCTCTGCACAAAACCCCGCATAGACAAAGGAATTAAATCCCTAAACCCATTGACCACAATATCCACAATTCCTTCAGAGAAAGATGCTTTCAAACTTCCAAGCCTACCGAATAAACTACAATTCCCACAACCCCTTGAATAATTGAAGATATTTTTGACAATTCTCCCACCTTAGGGAGAAAATTTGAGGTGGATGGAGAGGCCCCTGTCTTTACTAGGAAACACACCTCCTCTCCATCTGAACCCACCTTAAAAGTTAACAAGGGCTCTGGTGTGGTGTGTCCCTGCTACAATGGGAGCCCCTGACACATCTAATAATCCATCTCCATTATCCCCTGGACTTCCTCCTCCTGAGGGTCCAGCTGTTTTTGTGAACATTCCCACTTCAGTGTCCCTCTGCCCAGAAGATAGCACACTGATTCTTTCCCAGCTGCTGTTTGGCTTGGCTCTCCCCTGCTGAGGAGGGAATGCTTCTGCCACTTCCTTGTAGCCAACCCTGTCCCTTCTACTATGGGGAACCACTTGGGTCCTGGGGCCCTCGGGGGCTGTAAAAATTCTGCCATCACCTTTGTCCTTGCTTTCTCCTTTTCAGCATCCCTTTTTACATACACTTGCTGTATCTTTCTAAGCAGTTCATCCAGGGACATATTCTGCCCTTCCTCTAGTCCTCCCTGATAGTGCCGGTGGGTACTCATTTTCTGCAGCTTAAAGCCATTCGTCTTTCCAGTGAACCAAACAAAATCCTTAAAAGAAAATCCTAATCTTCCACCAACAATCTGCATTTCCTGGATTTTCTTTCCTCCTTGTTCTCACTCTCTTTATTACACACCTTATACCACAGCCAGTCCCTGTCCTGCCAAAGTGTCCAAACGTGGCCCCCAGGTCGTGATTCTCCCGCAGGGAACAAGAAGGCAGAAGGCCACTTTATTGGCCACTAAGTTATCTCTACCGGGGGAGGACTGACCTTTTTAGAATCTACTCATTTGTTCAGTTTCCTTTTGTAACACTGACTGGACTTTCATTCCATGAGGGCTTTTATTCCTTTAGAATTATGGTATTATCATCCCTTCACAGAAAAACATTTGCAAACCAATGGATGGCCATTTTTTTTGCTTCTGTGTTACATTTTCTAAAGTGACTCTCAGTGGTTGACATTAAGGCAAATGAGTTACTGCTTTGAGTTGGAAGCAACCTTGAAAACCTTTCACGTTGTTATAAATGAATGAGGAGATAGTTGGCTCTCACAATTAAGAGATGAATATTATGTGTACGGTAAGAGAATTTTTATAGCTGTACAGTTATGTTATTTTTGCGTGTTCTCTCCATAGTACTCTTTCCCTTCCCCCCTTATTGCTGTCACTAGTGGGGCATTTAGGGGAGGAAGAGCTTGTTACCAGGAGGCAGAGCATGGCAACACCTGACCTCCAGTCAAGGTGTAAGAAAGTGACTTCCACCATTGGATGGCAGGGAAAGAGTTGACTGACAAAACTTTGAGAGGAGCTAAGGGTATAAAAGGCAGAGCATGCATTTTGTAGATGAGCATATGGCTTTTGATGGACACTTGCAGTCTTGTAATTTTTCCTTAATCGCTCTTTGTTGTATTTTTGTTAAGGTGTAATAAACCTTTGAAATTTTAAAAGTGAGCCTTGTTTCTCACAATGTTCTTAGGGCATCTCAATTAATTTGGGAAGTATGCAGGTTTTTTGAACTACTCGAGCGAGTTGAGCAATGAGAGGTAAAGCTTTCCTGAAGCGAGGATTCTTTAATGCCAGATTCTTCTGTGTTTTCAAGGTAAAGATGTTTTTGTCCTGCAGCAAATGACTTCAATGAGAAAATAATTCCAGCACGGAGTAAGAGCTTTGGACAGAGACCAAGTGTTGCCAGCAGTTGCTCCAGGTGCTCCTGCCATCAGCCCCCAATGCAGGTGGGCTGTGGCTCCCTGTGGCACAGAAGCCCCCCGGGGGCACAGGTCTCTGGGGCAGGAGATGGGCACCAGAGCTGCCAGGGCTCAGGGGGTGGCTCTGCCAGGGACTCTGCCACAGCTGCTGCTGTCAGCACTGCCCCGGCCCCAGGGCTCAGAGCAGCATTCGTGCCCGGGCCCACACGTTCCTTGTGCGTGTCACACCCGCAGGTTTAGGATGGCCACGGGCCGGGACGTGTCCCAAGGAGGCCGTGCCAGCTTCCCTGGATGGCCCCAGGCCCTTCCCGGCACGGCTGCGTCGGCAGCCCTGGGGGCTCCTTCTGCTGCCCTGAGCCCGCAGAGCAGGGCAGCATTTGCTGGTGCTCTGAGCCCTTCCTAAAGATCCTGTGGGGCTGCCTTAGACACCTGGGGCCAGGCATTCCTTCCAGCCTGGGCCACTTTGGCTGGGCTGGGGGCAGCCCCAGGGCAGGCGGCAGTGTGTGCAAGGGCCCTGAGTGGCACGCTGCAGCACGGTCACCGTGCCATGGAACGGAACCCAGTGTCCAAGGCCCCTTTGTGACACGTGGGAAATAGAAGCTTGCTGGGGAGCTGGGAGCACGCAACGGGGCACAACGGGACAGAGCAGTGCTGTGAGGAGCCCCCGCACAGCGCACTCGTTCGTGTCCCACCTGGAACTTTTCCGAGGCATTGTTACTGCAGCTGACTGCGAGGCCAGACTGCGGGACTTGGTGACTCAGAACTTTTCCAAGGCATCTCCCATTCAGTGTCAGTGCCATCAAGTCCAGACCATGGGATCTGGTCACCTAAATTGTTAATGAGGAGTCTCCTGTCATTGTGGCAGGAGCCCTAAAGACCAAAGTGCAGGACTTCCTGTCCTGCAGCCTTCCTGAGGCTTCCCTGTCACAGGTGCCTCGAAGGCACAACTGCAATTGTTGACTTGGCGATATCCTGAGGCATCTTTCTAGAAGGTGCCGTCAAGGCTGGGTGGTGGAATGGCGGACAGATTTCTCAGCCCTTTCAAAGTGTTCAGGGGAAAAAAAAGAATGACCCTGGAGCCGCCCAAGCACAACAGCCTGAAGATCTGGAGCAGATCCAGACACTGAAGGATGGTGAGTAGCAGAGCTGGGCCACAGGGCTGATGGCTACAGCCAGCTTGGCCCCATCTCATCCCATCCCATCCCATCCTGTCCCATGCCATGCCATGCCATGCCATGCCATCCCATCCCATCCCCTGGGGAAATTCCCACGGACAGAATGGAAGAGGGCCTGGGCAGACACCCTGCAGTGGCCATGCTCCATCCCCTGGGCCATCCCGGGGCTCTCCCTGCCTGGGGAGCGCAGGGCTGGGCTGTGTTCTCTGGCCTCTCCCACAGCCCCTCAGCTCTGGCTGCGCTCGCTCTTTGCCAGATGCAGCCCTGGACAAGACACAAGAGCAGGAACCCGGCCCTGGCCGTTTCCGCCAAACCCTGAAGGTACCTGCAGCCACCCCCACGTGGGCTGGGCCTGCTGTCCCTGCTCAGCCCAGCACCACGCTTGGAGCATGCCATGCAACATCCCTGCCTTCCCTGTCCTTTGTTCTGCTGCAGAGGTTCCAGAAGTTCCTGCGCATTCAACGTAGGAAGACCAGCACCACAGCAGCTGAGGGCCCAGCCCAGCCTGACTCTAGGCCAACCAAGTTCCAGGCAAAGCCTCATGCCGGCCCAGAATCGACAGCATACTCAGGAAATCATGCAATGAATTATCAAAGGGTGAAGGCTGTTCACATGGCAATGACTGGGAACATGGCCATCAGAAACACTGACAGCAGAATGACTCAGGGCATCACAAACACTGGCACCAGGCCAGCTCCCACTGGGATTCATGCTCCCACTGAGGATTTTTTCACGGAGAGTGCTATTTCTCCTTAGCAGCAGGTAAGCAGCCCGAGGCCAGGCCTGGAGGCCTGCCAGGACCGTGTGTCCCCTCAAGCCATGGTCACTGGGCCCCCTCAGCCTTTGAGGCCAGCACAGTGTGACCGGAAGGGAAGCACTTCTTGGGGGAAGCTGGGGAAATTGCTGCCTTGGACAGTGCTTCAAGTCTTCCCCATGCCTCCTCCAGGTGCCAGCCATTGTAAGGAGCATCCACCAGAGGCTGGTGTCCCATGGCACTGTGGATGCCAGGCTGCAAAGTGACATTGTGGGGCTGGCTGAAAAACACCCTGTGGACGTGGTGCTGACCCTCCTGCGCTGTGCCCCAACGTGTGACAGGTACGGGGCCCACGTGCCTGCACAGCTCAGGGCTCACCAGCCTTTGGGGCCCATGGCCCTGCACAGCCTGTGCTATGGGCTCTGCCAGACAGGCAGAGGTCCAGCACCCTGGGGCCCCTCTGTTTCCCAAGCCTGCTGCCAATGCTCCCTCCCTGCCCCTCAGGGCACCGGGGCTCTGTCACCTGGGCCCCCACAGCTGCACAGGGCACGGTACTGGGACTGAGATGCCCCTGACACAGAGCTCTGATCCCACAGAGCTGCTGCAATGATGTGGAGAACCATAGGGTCATCGGGACCAGCAGTGGAGAAAGTGCTGCCAACACTGCTCTGCGTGATGGCAGACTGGCCTCTGCACAGCGCATGCACCTCTGATGGGGACGACAGGGACGTTTTTGCCCTGGCTGTGAGTTTCTGGATTTGGCCTCTGCTTACGCCTCAGTCACCTCCCTAGCAGCTCTCTGTCCTCTCCATGCCTCAGGCACTGGGCTGAACCCTGGGCTAGGGGCAGGCTCAGGGGGCACCAGGCCCACTGCTCCTCCTGCATCTGCCCTTGGGCCCTGCCCCATGGACACCTTGGCACTGAGCGCTGTCTTGGGCTGCTTCTTTTGCAGGCAACTCTGGCGCTCTGGGTGATTCTCCAGGTGCCCAAGTGCCATGAGGCCATGATCCTTTATTCCTCCCGCCTGTTTGTGGCTCTGCTCTTCCATGTTGTCCTCACCACACAGCAGATGCCACCAGTGGAAGCTAGTAACTTCTGGAGAGCATGCCAGGAGGAACACCACCTTCCCAGCAATTCCAACAGGTCCCAGTCCTCCTGGCCTTCCCATGCCCTTATTGCCAGTGCCAGCGCTCCCAGTGTGACCTGGGCTTTGCTCTGCACACAGGTTTGCAGTGCAGGCCATGAAGGCTCTGCTGTGGTGACTGCGCTGTGACAATGAGGTGGTGGCTATGGAGTGCAAGTGGGGCTGGGACACGCTGCTTTGTGCTCACACCCAGCACTATGCCATGGGTCTGCTGGCCAGGTGAGACTCCCTGCTCCCCATTGCCCCTGGCATTTGTGCCCTGTGCCCCACACAGTCCCAGTGGTCATGGGCCAGAGAGCCTCGTCACTGAGGGACGGCCAAGGAGACTGGAAAAGGCTGGGAGAGGAGGGTGCCCAGAAGGGGCCACCTCCCAGAGCACCCACATCCCCTCCAAGGATGCTGGGGAAAAACCAGACCTCTGTGAGTCCCAGCAAACCTGGGAAAGGTTTGCTCTCCACCTCAGGGTCTTGATGCCTTTTTCCCCCTGCCAGGGAGATGCGCCGTACCCTTGGTCCCTTGGAGTGCATCGCACTCCACTTGCTCGGGCAGCTCAGCACTCAGGACCCATACTGGGATCTGCCCTTCCTGGCATTCTTTGTGGAGGTGAGCCTCAAGGCCAGCGCTGCCTCCCAGCTCTCTGCCCTCTCACAGCCACAGCTGCCAGGACAGTGCCTGTGCCCTGTGCTGCTGCCTGGGCCCAGCCCTGTGCAGTTCCGGGCTCCTGCTGGCTGGCTCCCTGTCACTGCCCTGTGCCTTGCAGGTCCTCAAGTGCCTGGACTTGAGGAAATGTGGTAGCATTGTCCTGAAGGTCTTGTTGAGGTTCCTGCACAGCAAGTGCAGGGAGAGGCATCGCCTGGCCCTCAGAGGCCTCGTGGTGCTCAGCAAGGATCCCTCGATGGTGAGAAGGGGGCAGCAGCTGAAGCTGTGCTGTGGAAAGCAGCCCCTTGGGCTGGCAGGGCTTCAGGAGCTGAGGCAGCTGCTCCCAGCTCTCCTGCCTCACCTGCTCCAGTGCTTTGGGTCAGGCCTTTGGCCTGTGGGCCCTGCAGTCGCAGGGTGGGCTTGCAGTGCCAGGGTGGTGGTGGCGGTGCAGCCGTCCGTGGCTTCCCAGCACAGCCTTGTGTTCCACACAGGCCAGGAGAATGTGCAGTCTGTTTCCAAGCCTTCTGGAGCTGCTGGATGATGCAGAAGGAGAGGTGGTCAGCATGACCCTCTCTGTGTTCATGAATGTGCTCCAGCACAAAGACATCCTAGTATCCAGCACCACTGCCCCAAAGCTGGCTGAGGCACTCCTGCTGCTCTTTGACCACGTAAGGTTCTGCATCCTGAGCCACAGGCATCAGGTGTTTCCCAGAAACTTTGTGCCCTCTGGATTTTCAGGCCTTTGCCCAGGTGGGACTGGAGTAGTTGATGTAGGTCTTTTGTTTCCTCTAGGAAAACAGCCATGTGCAGGTGCTCTCCATTCAGCTCTTCAGCAAGGTGATAGAATTGGTAGTGGATAAGGGAAAAAAGCCCCTGAGGACAATTGTGAGCAAGAGCCTGTATGCACTCTTAATTTACTGTCATGATAAGAACTGGGACGTGGCAAAGGTGAGGTTTCCTGTGATGCTGGTGGATCTCTGGCAGAGGGCTTGGCTGCCTCCTGCCCTGGTGCCTTGCAGGCTCCAGCCTCCTCCAGGCCTTGGCACAGGGATGTGGATCGTGTGCCCTGTGCTGTGGGGCCATCTCTGGGTCTCTGCTGCTCTCCAGGCCTCTCGGGAAACGTTGATTTGTGTGGCCGAGTTCCTGAAGAGGAGGAAGCTCGTACAGCTGTTGAAGAAGCAGCCGCTATTGAGGGTCGATGAGTGCCTGGTAAGGAGGGCCTGGAACCCCCAGGCTCAGGCTGGAGAAGGCCCCTGAGGGCGGTGCTCAGTGTGCGGGGCCGGGCAGCTGTGCCCCTGCCCGCTGCTGCAGCCAGAGGCCGCGCGGGCTCTTCTCCAGGCTCCCGTGGGCCCCAGCCGGGTGCCTGTGGAGCCTCGGCTCGGCGGGGCTGCGGGCCGGCACCGCGGCTCCCCGGGCAGCAGCCGGCCCTCTGCCCCCTGCCCTCGGGTGCCCTTGGCCAGCCGCTGCTGGCCGCACCTCAGGCCTGTGCGGCCAGGGGAGGCCGGGGCCGGGCGCAGGCAGCGCCCGGCCCAGGGGCTGAGCCCGCGCCAACCCTTCCCTCCTGCCGCTCTCTGCAGCTGGCAGAGGACAGGAGCAGAGCGGCCGAGCACCTGCGCCAGGCCCTGCGCTACCTGCGGAGCCCACAGGAGCCCCTGCGAGAGGCGGCCATCAGGTTCATGGGTGAGCCACGAGACCGGGCTCCCTCCCCGGCCCGGCCCGCCGCAGCTCGGCCCCAGCCCCGCCTGCTGCCCCGGCAGCGCCAGCCGGGCCCGGCGCCGTGGAGCCCCGCCCGGCCAGGGCATTGCTGCTGCCGCCCTCTGGCAGCAGTGCCCTGGGGCGGCAGCGTGCGGCAAGGGCCCGGGCTGAGCCCTGCCGGGCCAGCAGCCCGTGTGGCCACAGCGCCGGCAGCGCCGCCGGCAGGGAGCTGTGCTGCTAGGGCCAAGATGAATTCTTTGTTCTCAGAGATGGCCGGGTTTCCCAGGATGAGGGAGCAGGCGCAAGAGCTCCAGGATCTCAGTCAGGGTGAGTGAGGGCAGTGGCCTGGGCAGGCAAGCTGCAATGCCTGAGAAGGGAGCTGTAATCCCTGTCCCGGCTGCAGTGGGCTTCTTTCCATGTGTTGACAAGAGGTGGTGTGGGCAGAGCACACAGAGATTTCAGGGACATGGGCGGAATTCCTGGCCCGCAGCTTGCTGCTGATCCTGTTGGCAACACCTCTCTCTCAGCCATGGCAAGAGTTGCGTGGGGTGGCCCTGGCTGGATGCTTTCCTCAGTTCAGTGCAGATCCAGGCTCTGACCATGGCTCTCTTTCTCTCTGTTCCAGGCCTAGAATCCCCAAAGGACAATGCCAGCCCATCCTGCTCTAACATTGAAAGTCATGCTAAATTAGGCCTATGACCTAAAGAAATAGGGTCCTTTTCTGGATCCAGTGAGCCAGTGTCCCAAGAACAGCACCAGGAGACACTGAAGAGGACAGCATCTCCCATTGCCCCTGGAGCTCTAGACATAGTTGATGATTGGTACAGCTGAGCTTGTGGGAAGCTCACGTGGCTTTAGCCCTGTCCCTGCCTGTAGATAGCTCCCTCCCTCCAGCCCTCAGACACTGTCCATCCACTTTTCTCCCTCCACCCTCCCTCCCTTTTGACAGCTCCATCTCACCAGCCGTCAGACCATGCCTATTCCTATGTTTTCCTTCCACTCTTCCTTTTGATAGCTCCATTTCTCAAGCCCCCAGACCCTGCCTGCCCATTCCCTTTTTCCCTCCCATATCATCCCTTTTTTTGCCTTCCATTAATAAACAGTTTGGCTTCTTCACTTTGCCTGCATCTCTGTGGAGCTGAAGCAAATCCGGGGCCCTGGGACACACAGGCCCCTGCTGCTGTTCTCTGCCACACTGTGTTTTGTGCACAGAGCCAGAGGAACGAGGGCAGGTCAGGCTGGAAAGGTCCCTGTGCTGAAGGTGCAGTTCCACAGCACCGTGCACTTCCAGATCTTGCTGAGCACATTGGAGCCCCTGGATTTTGCAAGAGGCAACCTGAATATGCTCTGAAGCCAGCTGTGAGGGATTCCATGGCAAGCATCCATGGAGGGCAAAGGAGCTTGGAATGCTGGAAGTTTTCAAGAATAGTTTCCTGAAAGCACAGCAGTGCTCCATCCCTGCACAGGATGAGGAAGAGGGCAGAAGCAGAGAGCATCCAGGCTTAGCAGGGAGCTCTGGCTGTGCCTGAGGGCAAATGAAGCAGCAGCACGGTGCCCGAGACTCAGACGCGCGACCGTGCCGGTGCCCGCAGCGCTGTCAGGCAGTGCTGGGATCCCGGCTGTGCTTCTCCTCCCCACAAGCGAGGAATGGCAGCCCCAGGCTCAGAGCCAGTCAGAAAGCCAACCAAGGGAGAGCAGAGGGAGGGCACCCTTCCAGTCTCTCTTGGACATGGCCGCAAAACAGCCCCTGCAGCTTCTTCCTCCACCTGCGTTTGGGCTGTGCTGGTGGCAGAGTCAGCCAGGCTGTGCTCTGCGTTCCAAAGCCTGTTGGGAGCGGGCATGAAAAGCGCTGTGTGCACAGCAGAGAGTCCTGGAAGGTGCTGGCAAAAGCATCCTGCAGGAACAGGGCTCTGGTCCCTGGCCAAGAACAGCCTGGTTTTAGTGCCGTGAGCGCAGGTAGGAGTTGAGGCAGGTGAAGAGGCAGCGGGCAGCTTGTGTTTGTGGAGGGCCTGGGGCTGCACGTCTGACCCTGCACCTGGAAAGTCACTTGGGGCAATAGGAGCTAGAGCTGGAGTGGCTGTCCTGAAAGGACCTAAACTCATTCAGCCTTACCACCAAAGGCCAAGGGCCGTTTGGCCACTTTCCCTTCCACAGCGCACACTTGGGCAAGTGGCTGAGAGCAAGCAGCCTTTTTGCCCTCTTCCCCGTTGGCCTGAAGACACTCTGCAGCGAGAGAAAGCTCCTGGACAGCCGGCTATCCAACAACAGCAATTTAATGTTCCTCTAGTGGGTGAAGGGAAAGGAAGTGCTGGCAGAGGAGAGGTGTTCCCCGCAAGCTTAGGTGGCCCCAGCAGACGCAGCCTCCCGGATCAGTTCTCCACAGCGCCGCGGCAGGACACTCAGCCACGGCCACACAGGAAAGGCCGCGACTGCCAGAGGCGGCGCAGTTGGACTCGCATCTTCTGCAGTCGGGAGGAGGGAACACTCTGTACAGCTAAAAGGATGTACAGAGCTTGAAGCGCCAGGCATGAGATGGCTGGGCTGGAGTCATCCGTCATGTCCTGAAGGGCTGCAGAGAGAGAAACAGAGGCACAGTCAGAGGCTGGATCTGCGTGGAGCTGGGGAGAGCCTCCAGCCTCGTCCATGCCACAGCCTGGAGGAAGCAGCCTGCAGGAAGCAGGAGACAAGAAGGACGAGCTGGCAGCTGCTGGTCAGGAATGTCCCACAGGCCCCTGCAAGGTGTCTGTGCTGTGGCCACGCTGCCCTTGGGGCGCGCAGGGAGCGGAGCCGTGGGCAGGCGGGCCAGGGAACGCAGGTGCCAGCGGCAGCCCCCGGCGAGAGCCCGCGGGCCTCACTCACCCCTGCAGATGATGCGGAACTCCGGCTGCTGCCCTGTTAGGTAGCGCCCGGCCATCCCTGGCGAACACAGAGCGTGTCCTGCCTTCAGAGCCACAGCTGCCGCACACGGCCGCTGCCAGCCCTGAGGCCACAAGCCCTGCTGGCCCGGCAGGTCTCAGCCCGGGCCCCTGGCGCACGCTGCCGCCCGAGGGCACGGCTGCCAGAGGGCGGCAGCAGCAATGCCCAGGCCAGCGGGGGCTGCACTTGCCCGCGCCCGGATTCTGCTGCCGGGACAGCAGGCGGGGCTGGGGCCGAGCTGCAGTGGGGCGGGGTGGGGCGGGAGCTGGGCTTGGGGCTCACCCATGAACCTGACGGCCGCCTCTCGCAGGGGCTCCTGTGTGCTCCGCAGGTAGCGCAGGGCCCGGCGCAGGCGCTCGGCCGCTCGGCCGCTCAGCTCCTGTCCTCTGCCAGCTGCAGAAAACGGCAGGGCACGGAGGGAAAGGGTTGATGCGGGCCCTGCCCCTGGGCCGGGCGCTCCCTACGGCCGGCACTGCTCGCCCCGCCCACAGAGTCCTGAGGCCTGGCCAGCAGCCGCAGGCGCCCGGCTCGGGAGCGGGCGGAGGGCCCGGCGAGCCTTGGTGCCGCGCCGCAGCAGAGCCCAGCTGGCTCCGGGCTCCATCGGCACCGCGCTTGGGGCCAGAGGAGCCTGGAGAAGAGCCCGTACGGCCCAGGGAAGGGAGCAGTGTCTGTGGGGCGCAGGCTGGTGGCCCTGCCTGTGGCACTGGGCAGGGGCCACAGCTGCCAGCCCCACAGACTGGGTGCCGTGGGCAGGCAGCTTCTCCAGGCATTGGGCTGGGCATTCCAGCCTGTCCTTACCAAGCACTCGGCAAATCTTCACATCTGATCCGTCTTCAGCAGCTGCTTGAGATCCTTCCTCTTCAGGAACCTAACTGCAGAAAGCAGTGTTTCCCGAGAGGCCTGCAGAGCAGCAGAGACCCAGAGATGGCACCGCAGCCCAGGGCACAGGACCCGCATCTCTGTGCCAAGGCCAGGAGGAGGCTGGAGCCCCTCAGGTGCCAGGGGCTGGGGAGACAGCTGAGCCCCCTCCCATGGGGACACCCAGGAGGCCTCACCTGTGCCACATGCCCGTTCTCATTGTGGCAGTGGAAGAAGAGTGGGAGCAGGCTCTGGCTCACATGCTTCTTCGGGGCCTTTTCTCCCTTTGCCACTACCAGCGTGATCACGTCTTGGAAGTGGCCCATGGAGAGCAGCTGCACAAGGCTGTTGTCCTGTTGGAAAGGAAGCAAAAGCCCTCCACATCAGATGCTCCAGGCCCCCCTGTGCCCAGGCCCGAGGCACCACCCAAGTGCCTGTGGCTGCGAGCACAGAGCCTCACATTGTCAAAGAGGTGCCAGAGTGCCTCAGCCAGCTTCAGGGCAAGGGGGCTGGGTATTGCCAGGTCTTTCTGCAGCGGCAGGAGGCTGAGCACAATGAGGGTCATCTCAACGATGTCTTCATCTCTATCCCACAGTAGCTTCCCAAGGCTTTCAGTCAGGCTATACACACTTGGGTCCTGTGTGCAAAACAAGGCTGGGCAACCCCACGCTGCTGCTGCTGCTGCTGCTGCTGCTGCTGCTGCTGCTGCTGCTGCTGCTGCTGTAGGGCTCAGAGGCCAAAGGCCTGTCCCGAAGCACTCAGGCAGATGAACAGTGACCCTGGAGAGCTGGGAGCAGCTGGCACAGCTGCCAAAGCCCAGCTAAGCCCAAGGGGCTGCTTGCCCCAGCCCCACGCTGGCAGCACAGCTTCAGCTGCTGCCTCCTTCTCACCATCGAGGTGAGCCCCACGAGGCCTCGCAGCGCCATGCGACGCATCTGCCTGGACTCGCTCTGCAGGTGCCTTGTCAAGATCTCCAGGACTTTTTCACTGCATTCGCTCAAGTCCAGGCAATCCAGGACCTGAAAGGCACAGAGCAGGCACAGAGGTGCCCATCTGGCAGGAGCTCAGAAGGGCACAGGGCCGAGCCAAGGCAGCAGCAAAGGGCACAGGCAGCGTCCCAGGCAGCTGCGGCTACGAGGGCAGAGGGCTGGGAGGCAGCTCAGCCAGGCAGCGCTGGCCATGGGGCTCACCTCCACCAGGAAGGCCAGGGAGGGCAGTTCCCAGTCTGAAATGCCTTGGCTGAGCAGGTCAAAGAGGCGGGATGCCATGTCGCAACACCAGATGATGGAGACACGGCACATCTCCCTGGCAGGGAGAAAAAGGCACCATTGCTCCTGGGCCGGGTGGGCAAAGCTCTACCACGGCAGACTCACAGAGCTCTGATCTGCTCCCGAGCACCCCGGGGGCGCTTTGGGAGGCGGCCATTCCCGGGCACCCTCCTGTGCCGGCCTTTTCCAGTCTGCTCATCCCTCCCTCGGTGACAAGGCCCTACCACCCATGACCACGGGGACTGTGTGGGGCGTTGCGGGCACAAAGGAGAGGGGCGGTGGGGAGAACGAGGTCTCACCTGGCCAGCAGACCCACTGTGCAGTGGTGGGTGTCGGCACAGAGCAGCGTGTCCCAGGCGCGCTTGCGTTCCATGGACAGCACCGCGTGCTCATAGCGCATTTGGCAGAGCAGGGCCTTCAGGGTCTGCAGGGCAAAGCTGTGTGCAGAGCAAAGGCCAGGTCACTCTGGGAGCCCCGGCTCCTGCCCTGGGGGCATGGGAGGGATGGGGAGGCTGGGAGGACTGGAGCATGGAGCACCTGTTGGGCTTGGCGGAGAGGCCGTATTGCTCCTGGCATCCCTTCCAGAAGGTCTCAACCTCTTCTGGCATCTCCTGCGTGCTGATGTACGCTTGGAAGAGCAGACTCAGAAAGAGACTGGGAAAATACTCCAGCACGACAGGCGATCGCCAGGCCAGATTGAAGACTCTCCACAGCACCACGGTTGCCTGCAAGAAATAAAAGAGCCAGAGACAAGGCTCAGTGGCCAAGACATGCACGTGGCAGGGCCTGAGCATGCGAGGGAGAGGCTGGGGGAGACAAGGGGGGGAAACAGCCAGCCTGGTGCCCCTGAAGCCTGCCCCTAAGGCAGGATTCAGCGCAGTGTCTGAGGCAGAAGGATGCAGCTGGTGGGAGGACAGAGAGCTGGCTGCTGGAGTGGCGGCCTAGGGGCTGGCAAAGGCCAGCTCCAGAAACTCACAGCCAGGGCAAAGACTCCTGCGTCATCCCCATCGGAGGTGGACACGCTGCCCACTGGCCAGGCGCTCAGCACATCGAGGAGTAGCTGCAGCGCCGGCTCTGCAGTCCTGCTCGAGGACATGATGGTTGCCCACATGGTGGCAGCAACTCTGTGGGGTCAGAGCTCTGTGTCAGGGCTGTCTCGGCCACAGCGCCGAGGCCTGGGCAGCTGCAGGGGCCCGCGCTGGCCCTGAGCCCTCCCTCTGCCCACTGCCCCTGGCCGGCAGCGGCCAGCCAGCCCACGTGGGTACAGGGGCCCCGAGGGGCAGGGAGGGAGCCAGGCTCAGGAGCTGCCATGGCAGCACTGGAAAACAGAGGAGCCAGAGGATCCTGCAACTCCCTGCCTGTCTGGCAGTCAGCAGGGACTGTCTGTCTGGCAGTCTACAGGGTGACGGGCCGGTGAAGCCCAAACCCTCAAGGCACGTGGGGCTGCCCCACCTGTCACACGATGGGGCCCAGCGCAAGAGGGTGATCAGCACATCACTGGGGTATTCCTCGGTCAGCTTCAGAAGGGCCTTGTCCAGCCTGTGCCCAGCAGCCTCATTGGCCGGGAGCCACTGGTGCATGTACCTCACCATGGCAGGCACCTGCAGAAGGCACGGGCAGACTCGCAGAGGTGCCAGAGCAGCAACTTCCCCTGAGAAGTGCTTCCCTTCCAAACGCATCGGGCCGGGCCTCAAAGGCCGAGGGAGGCCGGCAGACCCGGCTCGAAGCGCCGCACCACTGCTGGGGCCAATGAGCCCTTGCCCCAGGCTGCTTACTCGCGCTGGATTGGAGACACCCTTCTCCACAAGCAAATCCAGCATGGCAGCTCTGGTCTCGGCATCGAGGAACGGAAGGTTCTCCAAGATGCCCGTGCCCGCACCGGTGGTCTCTTCCTGCCAAAGGCACGTGATGAATTCACAGAGGGTCCGCAGGAGAAGGGCAGCAAGGGAGGGAGAATCCATGGAGCGCTCCAAGCCTGCTGCTTGGCTGAGCAGTGCCAGCAGGCCTAGCCCAGGTGGGGATGGCTGCAGGTACCTGCGCCGTTCTGCCGAAGCGGCCACGGGCGGCTTCCTGTTCCTCTGTCGGGTCCTTGGCTGCATCTGGCAAAGAGCAAGCACAGCCAGAGCTGAGGGGCTGCGGGAGAGGCCAGAGAACACAGCCCAGCCCTGTGCGGCCCAGGCAGGGAGAGCCTCAGGATGCCCCGGGGGATGGAGCACGGCTGCCAGGTGCTCCAGCCCAGCTTCTGTCCTATCCATGGACAGGACAGGACAGGGATGGGATGGGATGGGATGGGATGGGATGGGATGGGATGGGATGGGGCGGGGCCAAGCTGGCTACAGGCACCAGCCCTGCGGCCCAGCTTGGACACTCACGCTCCTGCAGCAGCTGGAACTGCTCCAGTTCTTCAGGCTGCTGTGCTCAGGTAGCTCCAGCCTCTTCCTCCTCCAGCCAGGCCAGCTTGGGCACGCTGGGGGGTCTCTGCTCCATGTCACTCTTTGCAGTTAGGAGTGCTTGCTGAAGCAGAGAGGCCTCGGAAGCGCTGAAGATTAGCAAGTGCTGCAGTTGTGCCTTGAAGGCACCTGCAACAGAGGAGCCTCAGGAAGGCTACAGGACAGGAAGTCCCACAGTCTGTCCTCGAGGGCACCAGCAAGAGAGAAGTCTCAAAAAGGAAACAGGACTGCAAGTCCCGCAGTCCGTCCTCAAGGGCACCGGCCGCAGGGATGGCAGACGCTTTGGAAATGCTCCACATCACCGAGTCCCGCAGCCTGGCCTTGAGGTCACCTGCACAGGGAATGCCTCGGAAAAGCTCCGGGTCAGCCAGGAACGAGTTGGCTGTGGGGGGTCTTGGGAGGGTTGTCACTGAGCCTGTGACCCCAGGCCATTCCCCAGGGGGTGTCCCTGCTCCTTTCACCCCAGGCTATTCTCCAGGGGGTCTTCACCATTCTCACCCCAGGGAATGCCTGAGGGGGGGTCTCCCTCCCTCTCACCCCTGTCCCAGGGTGGTGCTTGGCCAAGGAGAGGAGGAGGCACCAGAAGAAAAGGGCAGCTGGGCTTCATCCACCCTCAGGGAAGCGGGGGGGAAAATCTCTTGTCCTGTCTGCAGCTGCTCCCACAGGGATGTGAGGGCTGATCCCAGAGCCCCAAGCGTCACAGTCAGGGCTGCCCTCAGGGAATGCTCGCCTGGTATTGAGGGGCAGGGTGGGAGCACCTGGATCTTGGGGCACCCAGCTGCCCCCCATGTTTGCAGATGCCCGAGGTGGACTGGGATGATGCCAGGGACATCCCACAGTGACATCCCCCCTGTCCTGCTCTGGGTGAGCTCAGTCCCAAACCTGACCCTGATCCTGGTCTCAATCTCACTCCATGTTTAGACACACTCACAGTTCTGTATTTAGTCACATCCCAGTTCCAAACTCGTCTAGCCCCAGACCCAATCCCAACCCCAGCCCTAAAGCCAATCCCATGTCTTGCCTTAACCCCAAACCCAGCTCTAATGCAAATCTCAGTCCCAACTCCAACCCCAGCCCCAATTCCAGCCCCTTCCTAAATCCTCAGCTCCAAACCAAACCCCCACGTTCAGCCCTTCTGGGGGTTTGGGGGTGTCTCTGTCCCTGTGACCCCGATGATGTTTGGGTGGGGTCACACCAGGGCTGAGAGGGACAGAGACCCCCCTAGACTCCCCAGGTGTGAGAAGGTTGGAGAGCCCCCCAGCCCCGAGGGCAGCGCAGTTTTAGTGGGAGCAGGAAATTGGGGAATCCCATTCCTGAAGCCCGGCCTGTGGAAACCGAGCATCCCAGCTGGTGCCAGCCCTGGTGGCCATGGCAGCAGCCTTGGGAGCGGGTCCCTGGCTGGGGCTGTGGGAACCTCTTCCCTCTGGTGCCCAGGGACAGGAGTGGAGGGAATGGCTGCAGCTGAGTCGGGGCAGGCTCAGGTTGGATGTCAGGAAAAGGTTTTTGCCCAGAGGCTGCTGGGGCCCTGGCCAGGCTCCCCAGGGAAGGGTCCCAGCTCCAGGGCTCTCTGAGCTCCAGCAGTGTTTGGACAGCGCTGCCAGGCCCAGGCTGGCATTGTTGGGGTGTCTGTTGGATCGGCGGATGAAATGCAGCACTCAATATGAGTGATCAGCAAGTTTCAAACTTTACTGATAGTTCACACATATTTACATTGGTGTTAATGAAGCTCATACATATTGCAAAGCTGAGCTCATTATTGGTTAATTACTTATCGGTCAACCATGCCTACTTCTATATTCTTATGGTTATTTTGTTACTACTTCTACATTCTTGTGGTTATTCTGCTGAAACTATCCTCATATTTTTGGCAAAAGATCCTATCCTCTATCCTGTTGTTGCACTAAGGGCACAATGTCCTTGTCAGTGGTTGGACACTGACTGCTGAATCCTAGACTTGTCTCCTTCTAACTTAACCAATGGTATTATGTCGACGTGACCTTTCTCAGCTAGCCAACTGTCCACAAAGCTCTCCACACTACTTTCCATCTCAGAGCCCTGAAGAACTACAAACTCATTTTGGCAGATAGAATGTCACTTCCTGACAGCACCTAGAGGGGAATACTGAACTAAGAGCAATTTCCTAGAGAGAAGAATTAGCCCATTTCAATTTCATCAGAGTGACTGAGAATTCTATTCTGATAAATTTAATGACATCTCCTTAGAAGATGCAGTTGTAAACAAGAAGGCCATCTTGAAGTGGTGGATGCTGTATTTGAAGTCAAACAGGCAACTTTCTGCATGGAGAGCTGTGTGGGCCAAAAGGAATCAGGGGTGCTGCCGGCCTTGAGAAGCTGAAGATGAGGCAGTGTGTGGCGAGGGGGCCAAGAAGGCCAAGGGCACGGTGGCCGTGTCAGCAGCAGGGGGGCAGCAGGAGCAGGGCAGTGAGCGTGGCCTGTGCTGGGCAGCGCTGCGGCCACAGCTGCAGTGCTGTGGGCAGCTGTGGGCCCCGGGAAGCAGAAAGTCCTTGAGGGGCTGCAGTGTGTGCACAGAAGGACAGGGGAGCTGGGCAAGGGGGTGCAGCACAAGCCCAGTGAGGAGGTGCTGAGGGAGCTTTAGCCTGGACAATGGGGGGCTCACGACGGACCTTCAGGCACACTTCCATAGATCCCTGCCAAACATCCCCTCTCACTGCATCCAAGTGCTTTAGGCACTGGAGTCGGTAGCACTTCCATAATTTGTTTACTTGTTTGTTTGCTAGAAAGAGAAGCCTTGTGTAATTTCTCCTTCTCCAGGGAGCAAGGGAGCTTTTTCTCAATCTTTCCTGCCCTTTTCCAGCACTGGCAGAAATTCTGCTAGAATTTTAGTTTGCAAGGAGGCAGTTCTGGAAGATGCAGTATTTTTGCACAAGAACACATCGTTTGGAGCAGGGATGTTGGTGCAGAGGGAGCTGTTCTGGTGCCAGACCAGCCAGTAGGGCTTGCACATCACTTTCAGGTTAACGGCTCCCATGTCTTTTGGCAGCCCAGGGAATCCGTGTGTGTTGTGTTTGGGAATTGAGCAGGAAATCAATGCCCTTGCATTCCAGCTGGTGCTCAGAGATTGGAGCAGCTGCGAGGGGCTGGGCTGCATTTCTGATTCCAGCCACTTTAGCACCATCAGTGTGGTCGAGTCCAAGAGAAGAACTTGCCCAAGCACACATGCACAAGGGGTGCAGTTCCCAGTGCAGTGCTCTGGGATCCCTTTCCACGAGGACCTACACGCTCCAGATCCCCCAAGAGCATGCGTTTTTGAAGCAACAGGAGAGCAATCTCAGCACTGTAGCTGAGCGGGGCGCTGGCTACCAAGTTTTGATGTGTGTAGCAACAGAGGGGACAGTAAAGAGAGACTTCAGTCATGAGATCTGTCTGTCTATCTGTCTATCTATCTAACATTTACAAAATTGAATCTTCCCGGCTCTGGTCCAAGGCTGTTGGAGGTGCAAAGGTCACCTAAAGCATCCTTTTCAGGAGAGGATTAGAGACATGTTGCCTCGACCGATTGTGAGCAGGCAGAGATATTTTCTCCTCCAGAGATGGTGGTTTTTTTCCCCTCAGAGTTGTTTTCCTCCTCTGGCCTCTTCTGCCCTCAAGTCCCCAAGTTAATTCTTTAAATTTCTGCCTGTCCTGGAGAGGTGCAACAATTCCATGTTTAGGTGGTGTTTGGTGACTCTGGTCATACATGCATTATGTGACACATGGTTTCCCTTCACTGGCATCCCCAGGGCTGTGTAGGTGCATTCGTTCATGGGGCCTTAGGAGAGTCTTCTCTTTCCCTCAGCAGCAGCAGCAGCAGCAGCAGCAGCAGCAGCAGGGAGCGGTGGCAGGCTCAGGACGAGGAGGAGGAGGTGGCTGCCCTGGCCCTTTGCTCCCGGGCCCCAGGCCAGGAGGGCTCTGGCTGCAGCAGGGCGCTCTTCGGGCAGCCCCTGGCAGCCTCTGCACGGAGCACGGCACGCTGCCCCGTCCTGCCGGTGTCACCTTTCTCCAGCAATACCCTAGAGCTCCTCTTCACAAGGAAAAAACTCCAGCAATCTAAAAATAGATCATTCAAGTACAGTTCTACCTGCCTCTGTATTGGAGTTCAGGGCATGTCTTTTTTTGTCTATAATTTCATGGTTTTTATGAAAACATGCATTCATACCTGCACATTTTTGTGTTTCTAATTATTCATATACCAAAACACTTCTTTTTAAACACTTGATTTATTGCAATTGGTAATTTTGAGGTAGTATATTTTAAAATGTCACAACACCTTTTGGGTACTTTTCCTCACTCTTAAAAAAAAAAAACCCATATGCCATTTTAGTCTCTGTCTCTCCAAATTGGTTCATACCAGCCTATTTTAAATCAGGGCTACAATACCTTTATAGGATTGAGAAAGGTCCGTGAAATGCACACCAGTGATTCCTCTTGTGGAATGTCATGGCCCTGCCATAAAGCCTCTTTTCACTTTTTTTTTTCTCTCATTAGCTCAACTGCAAACACACATTTACTTGCAAACTTACACAAGATGAGCAAAAAAAAACCCGATGTGATTGATGGCCCTTTGGGAACTCCTTGCTGATCTTTCTGCTTCTTCAGCTGAGCAAGGCTCTGATCCAGGCAAAGAGATTGCACTTAGTGCTACACAACCTTTTGGCTGGAACTCTGCTGATTTCTAGGAACAGCTGGAGGCCTCTATCTCCCCAGGGTGTTTTGGGGAGCTGAGCCAAGCTTTGCTGGGTTTTGGCTGCAAATACCACTGCCCTTGCTTTCTTCTATCCACAAGTACCGTGGCTGGACAAAAACGGCCACGTGGGCCATCTTCCAAAGGCACTTTGGTCTGCAGTTTGTGAACGAATGAGAGCCTCATCCACTTCCAAACCACAGGAAAAAAATCATGAAAAACAGCTTCCCATCCTTAACAAACAACTGACAATTCACAAGTGGATCTAGAGCTTCTTTACGGAATGAAAGGGAAGGCAATCTTCCAATACAGTTGTGCTTTCTGGAGTTTTTCCTCGGACTCCCACTCACAGCTGGCACTGGAAAAAGTCACGTCTCTGCAAATGTGCATGTCCTCTGTCTGCCATCAATTGTTTTGCTGCAACAATCAGAACAGGCATCAGGCTGGAGACAGGAACAGGAGTTGCCCCAAGGAGAAAGAAGAAGAACTTTTACCTCCCAAACCCATCTGGCCAGAGGCTAGGAACAGGAGTTGCCCCAAGGAGAAAGAAGAACTTTTACCTCCCAAACCCATCTGGCCAGAGGCTCAAGCAGGATTCCTCTGGTTCCCAGAAATACAAAGAAACAGGGCTGAGAAGGCCCTCTGCAGCTATGTGTTCATGCCCAAGGCTTTGCTTGATGCCATTTGGCTTTTGCCTTTTTTTTCTTTTCTATCTTTTCTGTATTCTTGGCACATCTATTTAGAGCTCTGTAGACTATTCTATTTGTGACTACTTTTCCCAGTCCTTTTCCATGGCCTTTGCCTAAGCAGAAAGACAAACTCCCAGAGCTCCAAGCACTGGGGGGTAGAAGGCCCCAGTGTTATCTTGGTTCTTCCTGGGACAGACTCCTCCGGGGAGCTGGTGGACTCACCATCCCTGCAAGCCTTTGAGAGAAGACTGCATGTGGCACTCGGTGCCGTGCTTTAGTTGAGGTGTTAGGGCATGGGTTGGACTCGATGTGATTCTGTGCCTGAGGGAGCTTTTCTGCAGCCCTGGAAAGGGCTGCGGGGGCCCTTGGCCAAGGACGAGGATCAGGGCTCATGGAAAAGCAGCAAAGGGCTCAAGGCGAAGGCCGAGAGGGCAGAGCTGCCCCAGCGCGGCCCAGCGCGAGCCTCACGTCCTCCTCCTCAACCTGCGCCCTCTGCGCTGCCCTTTGCGGCGCCGGCGCCTCCTCTCGCTGCGGGGCTCCAGGGCGCGCTGGGGCCCGGCCCCTCGTCTTCGGCAAGCGCCGGAGCCTCGGAGGCGAGCGGCTGCTGCTGTGGCCGGCAGTGGAGAGCTGCGGCTGCGGCCCTGGGCACGGCCAGCTGCCGCTATGGCCAGCTCCTGCCGCGGCTCCCGCCTCTGCTGCGGGCTCTGCTCCTGCCCTGTGCGCACAGACACGGCCGAGGGCTGCCCGGCAGCTCCCTGCCGCTCCGCGGCGGGCCCGGCCGGGCTGCTGCTCTCTGCGGCCACTGCCCGCCGCTGCCGGCCCCGCCGCGCTCCCGCCCGCCTCTGCCGCAGCCGGGCCCGCACGGGAGGCAGCGCATTGCGGCCGGCTCGGAAAAGCCCTGCCCGCAAAGCGCCCGCCACGGCCTCGGCCTCAGGGCACAGCTGCCGGCGTCCTCGCAGCTGTGAGCCGGCCCGGGCCGCCTGCCGGCTTCGGCCACAGCTGCCGCCTGTGTCTCCATGGCCGCGGCTGCTCGGCCCAGCGGGCTGAGCACGGCGAGCGCCAGCAGCGGCTCCGAGCCCGCCCTGCCCCGAATCCCAGCCCTGAGGGGCTTGGCATCCCAATGCATCCCCTGCGGACAGCAGAGTCGGCCACTGAGCTCAGCCCGTGGTGACACCACCGAGTGACCAATGGAAAATTCACCAAATCCTCATCAAGGACAAGAGAAAACTCCCATGCTGCCTGACAGCCTGAAGCAACTGCCAATTCCACAATCATTCTATCCATGTGGCAAAAGAGACTTTTGCATTAAGCAAAAAAGAGTTATCTAAAAGGAGGCCAGGAACAAGCAACAAAGTTATTTGGACTCATGCTTCTTGTGTCTGTTAGAAAGGCCAAGAAAACGCAATCCTTGCTCTTCTGACACAGCTCTCTCTTCATGATGTGGGACAGCAAGTGCCGATGCACAGGAGCTGATGGAAGGGACAGGGACGAGGATGCAGCAGGCACAGTGCCAAGCTGACAGAGGCATGATCTCTGGCAGTGGCACTGAAGGAGAAGAGTTTGCAGGCAGGACAGAAAATGGCTCTTTGTTTCACCTCTTCTTTCAGTGCTGCTAAGAATGTAGCCTGCAGCAAGCTGGGAACACCAGAGCATGGAGCCCTTTCCAGGCAGGGCTGCATCTGCTGAAGGGGCAGAGGGAGCCCAGCTGGGATCACACACAAACCAGCAGGGGACTGAGGAGGGAGCCTCTCTGGTGGCAGTGAGCAGCTCCCGGCTCTGCTCACTGCTGGTGGCATTTTGTATTGAACCATCTCCCAGGACTTCTGTTGTACTCTGTATTTCTAAGTGCTTTCCCCCTTGTTTTTTTTTGGTTTTTTTTTTGCTTGTCTCCTGCACCTTTATTTCTTCAAACTTTCCTACCCTGTCAGCAGCAGCCCCTGTCCAGAACTGGCTCTAAAATATCAGCAAAGCAGCTGGCAACAGCAATGGGTGGAATCCTGTGGCTCAGAAATTCTTATGCCAGAGCCCTGCCTATGCCTTATGATTTGTCAACACATCCTTCTCTGTGCAAAAACTAGTCATTAGTGGAGTTTTTTTGCCTAAGAGCTCCTGAGAAGCAAATGTTGTGCTGGGATTCTCATGACTGGATTTGTGAAGTTCATTGCTGGGAAACAGAAAGGCCAGGGTAGCAGAGCAGCTGGGAGCTGGTCACTCCCTGCAAAGGGCTGCTCTATGATGTGGGAACATCACGTTCCAGGATGGGCAGAAGGGTCAATGTGCTCAAGGTGCTGCAGGTGAGGTTTGGATTCCCTTAGAGAATAGTCAGGGGTGGCGAGCACTGGAAGATCCAGCTGCAGTCCCCATCCATGTCCCTTTCAGTGCTGCCTTTAGGGTGTCTGCAGCCTGGATCCAGAGCGCCCTGGGGGGCTCCTGCATCTGCCTTTGCACTCAGGGTAAGGATGCCCAGGAGCCGCTGAGCCCGGCAGTGGGGACCAGGGCTGGGGCTTGTGGCCTGGCAGGTGTGGCTCTGGGGGCTGTGACACACCAGGGCACGGGTCACTGTCACTGCCCTCTGGAGCCCTGGCTAGTTCGGTGATGCTCCAGGGACAATGGCAAGAGAGGGGAACTGGCTAGGTTAGGGTTTGCCTGAGCCAGAACCTCTAGGCCAGCTGCCTAGCAGTAGAAACCCCCAGAGGACCGAGTGAAGGAGGCAGAGGAGGCTCTTCTGTGGTGCAAAATGCAGCAAATTCATTTGGAGAAGCGCTGGAAGGCACTTAAGAGAACACCCCCAACAAAAAACAGAAGTTAAAAGAAGCCCCAGAACCCCTTTGCACAGGTTTTTAAAATCTTTCAAAACGGGGGGTGGACACCATTTAGTAACCAATAAGCGACCCTCGGGGTGTGGTTTTGAGGGCTACAACAAATCAGAACAAGGGGAGGAGAGAGCACTGGGACAGGGATTGGAGCTTGGGGTGAGGGACAGGGAACTTTCTGGAACAAAGGGTAGGGTTTGGGCTGATGGATGGGCCAAAGGGGCCGGGTTGTCTTGACAGACGGAAAAATCTGGTCAGGAGGGAGGGGATTCCTTGAGGGACACTTGGGTAGGAGGGCATAACACAGGGGAGAAACTAACTGTAATAACTCGGGGAACACTTGAACATACCACAAGCTAACAGAACATTTGGCTCAGAAACTAACACACCGCAACACAGACATTCAGGCTTTCAGCAGCCGAGAGGTGGCACTGTCAGAACCCGCGGCAGCTGCTGAAAGCCATCTCTCTCCTTCAGGCTCTTGCTGGGTGGGAAGGGGCTGCGAGTTGTGGGGGCTGCACTCCCCCTGTGCTGGGAGGATGATCTGCACCAGGGGAGAGCAGAACATGCTCAGAGCATTACAGTTCAGAGAATGGCACTGCCCCTGAAGGGCAAAAAGCTTGAAAGCATAGAATTCTGTGCAGGACCGTTGCACAAATTTTCTCTTCAAGAACGTGCCCATTTTTGTATTCTGTAGATGAATACTCTGAGTTTTATAGAATACATGGGGTTTTTTCTTAAGGGTTTTGGGAGAACTCTCAAGTTTATTTCTATTTGCATTTTACATCCAGCATGTGTACAGGTTTTTTAAATTTTTCTTTTGTAAATACTTAGGGAAAAAAATACCCAAGCATTTTTTAATCCTTTGGAATATTGTGATTAATATTTTTAGAAAGAAAACCTTGTTGAACATGGTTCAAATGTGAAAACACAGAGAGAAGAAAAATAGCATAAAAGTCTTTTTAAAAAGGGTGTATAATGAGGACTGCAGAACTGAGTAAGTCCTCCAAGGGCAAATTCTTCAAGAACGGCCAAGATACTTCCTTAAATGAAGGGAAATATGACCTGAAGCCATACAAAGTACAGCCAAAGCAAATAAAAACCCTTTGGAAAAGAGAATTTTGCCTGTGACATCAGTCTGTTGGGATAACTGAGGGATGCCCATCATCCTTGCACTGTATTCCTTGATATTTGTAGTGTGTTTTCTCCCAGTTTCTGTGAAGTGAATAAGAAGCTGCAGTTGTTTACCATTAATTTAAGCTCTTAGGGCAATTACCAAGCACCATAAATGTTTTTTTGTAGCTGAGCAGGATTGAGTTTCCCAAATCTTCTACAAAGCAGAAGGGAACCACACAGTTACTTGTGCTAATGTTAATGAAGGGTTTCATGAAAGCAGGTGAATGAGAGCATTGCATTATAAAACTTCCACATTCAAGGAAACAGGAGTGCACTTGGAATAAAGCATATGAGGCTAGATTACCATCACAACAGGATAAAAGAAAATCACTTGGCAGGAAGTGATGTAGGGGAAAAAAAGCCATTTCTGATACATGTGCATGCAGTTGTAAGCTAAAAGAGAAAAAGAAGGGCAGAGATAATAAGGAACGAAGATTTTAAAATTGCACTGTGCAGAAGAGACACACGAACCACCAGTGTGAACACAGCTGAGAGATTCAGCTTGGAGATGGATTAGAGTGGAATCCATTCACCGAAGGTCTCTAGTGCACACGAGTGCAAAGACTGAGGAAAGAAGGAGAAAAGTTTAGTTTCTGAAAGCCATTTAGATTCCTGGAAGCATTGTCTAGAGATCTAAAATCTAAAGCCTCAGAGAATCTGAACCTAAAGCATCCCCAAATGGATTGGGAAGGTATGATGTGCACATCTCTGCTGCTCTCAGAGTCAATGAAATTGACAATGAGTGTCTGGAAATTAGGAATGCCCACCCAGATTTTATCTGCATTACTTTAAGAATGTTATGTTTGCCCCATTATCCCATCATAAAAAAAAAAACAAACAATATTTGAGATAGCAGCAATTTAAATTGAATGGTTTAGAAAATTAATAAATAAGGGATAATTTGGTTCAAATAATAGTGCATAGGCAGAAAATAACTGTGGGGTACAGAGGGCAGGGCTCTTGGACCCTTGCCACCTCGCGTACGAGCTTGCCAAGTGAAGATTCCCCCCATTTATGCCATGTGTCAATGCCATCTCCTCCCATTTTCGGTTCGTCACACTTCTACCTCCGCCCTCATCACCACCTTTACCGCGCATGCTCCACCACTCGTTTTGGTTGTCGCACAAGTCTTTGGGGGTCGTTTGATGAAGATTTTGTAGTCTTCCTCTTTGTCCTTTAATTCACCTTTGGGTTACACATGTGCACCAAGCCAGTACAATGTAAGCCAAGACTAACATATTACTACATCTAAATATCAAGGCAATAAATCCCTTATAATTAGCATTTTTCTGGCACCCAACCAGTTTTTCCTTCCTTTCTGCTCATTTTTTAGCAACTGTATCTTCAGCATCTTCCTCCTGTTCCTGAACATCTGCCGGGAGGGGGGGGTGGAGCCCCTCCTCTCCCTTTCTTCTTTGGCATTACAACTTTTAACTGTTTTATTATTCCCAAATATTAATTATTGTATCAATATTGATTACTGTTTCAATTTTTATCATCACGAATCATACCTATTTACCACAAATCCCCCATTTCTCTTCTTGATCATTATGATTCGTGCTTATTAAAAAGCTAGGCCCTGATATCCTTTATATTCTTCAGAATTTTGATTTTCTCATTGTCTCATTTCAGCTTCAAACTTTTCCAGCATTTCTATTACTGCCTCTAGTCTTTCACACTCTCTTTCAAATTTGGTTAGCATTTCCTGGTCTATTTTAATCTTTTTAGGTCCTTGTTCTTTAACACTGGTCGATTTAGCATTTAGTACCATTATAGATCTTGGTTTTCCTTTTTTCTGCTAATTCTGGATCTAGAGGCATTGTTGTAATCTGCATCCCCTGAATCACTGAGTGAATTAGCCTAATAAAACATGGAATCATACAAGGCAGAAACAAAAGTCCCAAAATTGAACATAACAACATGAACCCTAACTTTTTCCACCAAACATCTCCAAAGAGGTTTTCCCACCAATCTGCTCCCGAGACTGAATTCTACTTTTGTACGGGCACATGAGCCACTCTTTTAATTTTCTGTGATAGCTTCCCCATAATCATCCATTTCTACACAGCACTCGGATTCATTAAATCTCCCACAAACTCCTCCTTCTTCTGCTAACAGATAGCCTAGGGCAATCCTGTTTTGCTACACAAACGCCCGCATTTGTGTTTGCCTGGCCAACATTTTTAAGGCACTGGAGGTGTGATTTGACACCACCTCCATTACTGCTTGGAGCCTTATCAATCAATTCAACAGGTAAATTGGGGTCCTATATCCCCATGACCCATCCTGAGCCTATGTTGCTGGGTCATAATATGCTATAATTCTTTCTGCAGACCATTTGTCCTCTCCCCATTTTTGATTCCCTCTTGCTGTTGGAAAATTGAAATTCAAATCTCTTTTATTCCGCTGCAGAGTTTCATACAGTGGAGTTCCGAACACATTGCTCCTAGACCTCGGTAGAACAAAGAAGGAGGGTTGTATTACTCCCAAGGTACAGGTTCCTCCCCATTTTTGAGGTAACTCACTGTATGCTCGTTGCCCACAAATCCAATATATCCCATCTGGGGCTTTCTATTTCTTATCAGTTTTCTCCGGTTGTTCCCAATAAGACCTCAGGCTGTTGATGGATTGGTAGGGGTTAGCTCCAGGACTTCTGTACCAGCATAAATTAATCTGTTCATCCCATTCACAATTTATTGCTTTTGTTGGTCCTCAATATCCAACAGGGGTTTCAGGTCGCCAAACTTTCGAATGATTATCCATATTGACCACCAATGTGGATTTACAAGGAGTATGCCCCACTACTTTATTAAATTTCCTTCCTTCTCGAGTTATACAAATGATTCCAATTACTTGATGGCTTAAAATCCATCCGTCAGGTCTCTTCAATGTTCCAGAAATTTGGGTGTGGTTCCACTTTAAGAATTGCTCTGGAGCTAAGCTCTCACCTTTCCACAGCCATCTTTCAGCCATTTTTAGACCTCCACAAATCCAACATTTGGATAATGCCAATTCTGTAGCAACCTCTTGCATCAATCCCACAAACAGATTCTTATTCGAGGCTGGCAGATCCCAATCTTTGTAGTGCTGTTTTAGCTGTTTATACAATTCAGCCAATTCTTTTGACTCTTTTCTCCAGTTCTTTCCTCTATTGCCCTTTGTTTCCTTTTCTTCTTTGATTTTCTCTTTTAATTTTTCTCTTAGTGCCCGGCTTCCTATGCCTATACTTGGATCATCTCCATTATCATCTCTTTCAAAACAAAAGAATCTTTCATATTGGGGGCAAATCTGATTACCATGGGGATAAGGAGCTCGTCCATTATATCCCAATTTTTTCCCTACTCAGTACATCTTTCCTTCTTTAACACAAACATCTATAAAGCTGCTGCGATTGTAGCAGGCAGAACTAACATACAGGTGTGTCACAAACACAGATTCCATCTCGTCCTTAATCCACACAGGGTGATTGCAATAGTCACAAATGTTGAAATTGCTGGGACTTGGTTTTTGCCCTGTTTGCTTTTTCATTGCCGAAACTCTGTCCAGTGTGGCTTTCTGGCTTTGGCCAACCACCCAGGGTACCAGAATGATCACAGTGAAAATAATCCTCAGGAAATCTACCTTTCTACCTTTCTCAAGGCCCCTTGGGTTGCAACCAAGGTCCAAGATGCCAGTCTTCTTGGTAGCAAAGGTAATATCCTGGGATCTAGTCACTGGTGCTTTTAGTTTCCTTGGCACCCATAGCCTCACAGAGTTTGCTTGTTCCCTTTTAAATGCCATTCTCCTGTTCTGGCTGGTTAAGAAGAGATAATTAAAACAAAAAGAACAGGGAAAAGGTTAGACCGGAACACCATAAACCTATATTTTCCAAAATTTCAGGGATGTGCCAACCACAATAAGATTTTACTAATTATCTTTCCGCTTCAAGGGCGGGGAGTTCATTAAGTCGCCGCCTCCAACAGGCACACTCGTGGCGCCAATATGCCCCCGGAATGCGCCTATGATGTGGTACAGAGACTTCTTTTCCACAACAACTATCGATTGTGAGACACTGGTCTGTAAGATCATAAATTGCTCGTTCTCTTATTTGTGCTAGAGCCAATATAGCAAGAACCAATTGATCTAAGTTCTCTATTAATCCAATTGCTGCTGGAAGGGTCCTGTCTCCCAGTCTCAAAGGTATCCCAAAAAAATCACTAGCAATGCCTTCTATAGTTAGCCGGCTAAACACAACCATAGCAAAACAAGCAAATCAATTGTCTCTCCTTCTCTTCCCTCTTAGTTAGTTCCCTCTCCACCATGAGTTAAAGCAAAGTGTGCAAACAATACATATCCAAGGATGACACCCTAAACCATGTTTACCACACTCCCACCATTTTACATGTCTCTGGACTCTTTCAACAACAGGTGTTATCAATCTCAATTCCTGGGATTGCAGTTCTGTAATCAATTCTAATAATGTTGCTGGTGGGTGACCCTGGAGGAGACCTTTGATCCTTTTAGGCCGTTCCCACCGATTCAGAAAGTCTTTTATTCTTTTCCATCGGCATTCTTCTGCCTCCGAGCTCAAGGGAATTGCGGTCGGCAGCCACTCCAGGATGCCTAGTTCATTCTTAATAAATTAGGGTTAATATAAACCAACTTAAATCCTACCATATTATCACATTCTTGGAATTACATGTTCCAACAATATTTTTGCCACCATTTGAGCTGTAGCCCGAGCTGCTGGAAATGCTTCAACCCACTGAGTTAATTCATCTATTATAACTAACAAATATTTCCACCGACCCACTTTAGGCAATTCTGTAAAATCAACCTGGATCTTTTCAAATAGCCTGTAGGTTGTTTTGCATCCTCCAGAGGGAGGGCTCTTCAACACCTTCTTATTTACCTTTTGACAGGTGAAACACCCCTGGGTAATTTGTTTTCCAATTTCAAATATCCTTATACACCCATAAAGTTTAAAAAAAAGTGATCACAAAGGGCTCTTGCTCTCCAGTGTGTCCGTCTATGCAAGTTATCTAAGATCTAACGTGCCACTGGTTTTGGCATCATAATCCTGCTATCAGGAAGTACTCACTTTTGCTCCTTAAATGTTGCTCCTAATTTCTTTATAGCTGCCAGTTCTGCTAGCAGAAGGGAAAGTGTCTCCTGCTGAATTTCTATTTCTTGTAAGGTCATGATTTCAGTATCCCTTTTCCTTAAGGTCGTTCTTCTTGCTTCTTTGTTGGCCAAATTATTTCTTTTTGACTAATATGTTCCTTGGGCCCTTTAAAGCTTCAGGTATCTGAATTATCAATCCTTCGTGTACTAACCCTTTCCCTTGAGTGTTTATAAGTCTCCTCTCCTTCCAAATTTTTCTGAAAGCATGTACTACACTAAAAGCATATTTGGAGTCCGTATAAATAGTCCCTTCTCACCCTTTTAATATTAATAATGCACGGAGTAATGCATAAAGTTCACAGGCTTGTGCTGACCGGGATGAACTAAGGGGACCAGACTCCTTTACCCCAAGCTCTTCCCCACTTTACCTGAATTTCAAACCGTATTATTAATTATCCTCTTCAGTTAAAGAAGAAATTTTAAGTTTTCTTTTATAGTAAACCCCATAGATTTAGGAAAAGCACCATGGAGAATATGAACAATAGGAATGCTGAAACAGCAAAAGAAAATTCCTGTTTCCCTGTCCTCCGCCCTTAACCTATCTCTGTAACCCTACAAGGCAATGTCATGTTAACCCCTTACCATTGGTCAAGCTTGGATCCTTTCCAACCCTATAAAAGAAGCACACTGTACCCCATTAGGGGAGAAAGAAGAAGAGCAGAGACCCTTCACGGACCTCCCCAAATAAAGCCATCTCCGTGGAACAGCCTGCGCCTTCTCCTTCTCCTCTCTCTCCGTCTGCTGCAGCCTCAAGCCCGGGGCACCACTACCAAGCAAGCAGAGCTGAAATCCTGAGAGCTTGCAATCACTATAGAGCTGATAATCACCATACTTGCTGGATGGCAGCCCCGCGGCGTTGGCATGAGCGAGCCAGCTTCGGGCACCTGGTCCCTACTCAGGGACTGAGCTCCTGAGCCCTATTGCTCTGCTTTATGATAAGGCCGATCAGAGGCTTTATTAGTATGCGACTTCTGTATAATTCTGAATGATGTTGCTCAAGACTGAGAGCTGCACAGTAATAAGAAATGGAAAAGCAATGATGAGAAAAATAATAGAGATACACAACAATGGAGAGGAGATTGGATTCTGGTTTGAGGCAGGATTCGGTTCCAATAAAATCTGCCTGGGAAGAGGGTTGGCTTAAACTGGCATTGTTTGCTTTCCTTTGAAGAACAACAATATCCAAACCAAAACAGATGAATATTCCTGGGGTAGAGGTTGGTAATTCAACTGCAAACCACAGGAGAGGAAGGATTGCAGGAACCACAAGAGGAAGACAAATTGTAGTCTCATCAAACAACGGAAAAGTCAGGTGCCTGTGTATAAATATACAACGTTTGTATTGAATTATTCCAGGAAAATGTGAGTCTGAAGTGAATCCCAGGTGTTTGACTTCATGAAAATTAGCAAGCCCTGATTAGATTTCCCTCTCAGTCAGTGAATACGAAATCCCTGGGCAGATGCCTCAGTTCTGGGTGTAGGTAGAGTTACTGTATTCAGGAACCTCTCCTCTGCATCTCCCATTTTTCTGAAAACAAGTCTCACACAGTGGCCCCAGTGCCAGCACATGTCACCCTCTGAGCTGCACTGTTGAGATTTAGATTTCAGCCATGACTGAAGAACAACAAAGGCTCCTTTGTGATCCTACCCAGAGATACAGCCGGGAGCAGCTTCAGCAGCTGTTAGACCACTGCCCGGGTCTTTATCAGAACAATCTTAATTGATGTTGGAAGGGATTGAAAGTGCAAACACAGGTGGTTTTAATCCCCTTCTTCACTTAACCTCAGCAATGTAGCTCTTCTTTTGGCTGGCTTCAGCAGCCCAGCCATAGAATTCTAGAATGGTTTGGGTTAGTGACGAACTTAATGAGCATCTCATTCCATCCCCCCTGCCTTCCACTATCCCAGGTTGATCCAAGCCCTGTCCAACTGGCCTGGAACACCTCCAGGGATGGAGCAGCCACAGCTTCTCTGGGCAGCCTGTACCAGGGCCTTGCCACCCTCACAGAAAATAATTTCTTCCCAATATCCATCTAAACCTGCCCTCTGTCAGGCTGAACCCACTCCCCCTTGTTCTGTCACTCCAGACCCTTGTCCAAAGTCCCTCTCCAGGTCTCCTCAAGCACCTTCAGGCTTTGGAAGGAGCTCAGAGGTCTCCCTGGAGCTTTCTCTTCTCCAAACCGAACAGTCCCAGCTGCTCCAGCCCTTTGAGCATCTTCACAGCCTCCTCTGGACTGGCTCCAGCAGCTCCACATCCTTCACCAATTCCAGCAAGCAGCCAGAGTTCAATAATTGAGAGACAAGAGCTACAAGGTTCATTAATTTTTATCAACACAATGCCATAACACAGGAAGCCTCAGGCCCTGTGGTTCCCTGAGACCAGCTCTGCATCCCTCCAGCGCTGCCAGGAGAAGGGGAGGGCATCACCAAGAGGGATCAGCACTGCCAGGGCAAAGGGTGGAAGGAGACCTGCCCTGTCTGGGGTGGCAGGGTGGCTGATGGAGTCATTGGAATGGATCTGGGCGAGGGTTTTACATTCCAGGAGGACAAAGGCTGGAGTGTAAGGCATTGTCAGTTCCCGAGAGCGACCACCCGGTGGCATTTTGCATTTGTAACAAAACAAGCCCAAGTCCCACCTCTGCCTGCATTCCAGGGAACAGTGAAATACGATCCGGGCTAACGAGGCTGGAGTTAACTGCTTTTTCATTAAAGATTGGCTCTTTTCTAACAGGCCAGAAAGAAGCTCAGTTACACAGACAGGGGGAGCAAAGCCACCGTGAGGGTTAGCAGCCAGCTAGACCCTGCAAGTCCTACCTACCACAGTTTGTTAAATGCTTTCTGGGTCGGAGCTCTTCCCTCTTATTCCTCATGTGAGAGAGACCAAAAAACAATGAGAAAATCAGAGCCTAAATGCACCGGGCACAGCTTTGCAATGGGCTCTGAACAGCGTCCACTGGCTGTAAAGGCCTCCAATTTACCTAATGCAAATCCTTATTCCTTCTCTATAATTGCCCTGAATTAATTAAGATTTTTTAGAGCACAAGGAATTTATTTCTCTTCAGAAAAGTGTTTCCCCTTTGTAATCCCATCCTAAATCCCCTTCTTTTAACCTTAGCAGCTTCCCACCATTTTGCAACCCTTTTTTTAAACCCTTTTTTTTTCAAACTCTCTGTATTTATTAAACCTTTGTGCTCTACAATATCAGATTCCTTATCTGCTTGGCTGGCTGATTTCTTGGGGTTCCTTTGTGAGCTTGGCAGTGAGATAGCAGCAGCACAGTTAGCAAAAAAAAAAAAAAAAAAAAAAAAGGGGGAAAAAGATCACCCCAAAAAATAAAAAAAAAAGGAAGGAACCTTCCTTAATTAAGGGAGGGCAGCAATACATGATGGTTTTCAAATATCCCCAAACTTGTTCCTGATTCTGTCAAGTATTTAGCATAAGCCTCTTTATAGTATTGAAGGGAACATGAAGGGGACTAGCAGGAATTAACCAAACTAAGTAGGTACCAGAAATCAAATAATAGATAATTTCTCTGAGACTGAAAAGGAAGAAAGTATTTTACATTGCAATTCCAGCTGAAGGTACCTGGGAAATATCAACCTGCTTAACTTCAGGTATCTGAGCAGCTCCTGAGAAAGTGGCAGGACTGACCACATTTTTCAATAAAGCACAGGCTTTAGTGCCACAGAATCAGGGCCAAAAAGCAGAAAAACCCTTAATTTTTTTCTTAGTAACAAGCCCCACTAAAAGGGATCCCAACACATCATTTCACTAGGGGAGGAAACAACACAGCAAGAAAGGGCTGATGTGGAAAATTCATGTCATCACATCCCGGGGGCTCAGCACACTTTTCCACACCATTCCTGGATGGGAAGCTGCTGCAGGGAGGTGAGGTCCGTGCTTGGGAGCAGCAAAATCCGAGTGCTGGGCTGGCAGGGTGCCAGCAGCTGCTCCTGCTCCTCCTCTGAGTCACTGCCCCATTACCTTGGCGAGCACAGCCACGAGTGCCTGAGAGCAGCTCCAGCGCGCAGAGAACGTCTTGTTTCCTGTTACTCCAGCAGCACAACCCTGATTACACATTCTGCTCCCGCTGCTAATTAATTAAATAAAATCAGGAGCACGTCAGCAGTTGCAGAAGGGACTTGCCAGTTGGCATACGCTGCCTCCAGCCCCCTCCACAGCATCCCTGTGGAACAGAGCTCTTTTTCCTCAGCATTTCAGGGCTGGTGTTCCCCCTCCCCCAATTTTTGCCCTGTTTCTGGAGGAAAGCACCATAAAGACGTTATTTGCATTAGGAGGGAACGTGTTTTGGGCTGATTTTGGACAAGAAGCCGGGTGGGACCTCATCCCTCTCCCCGATGCCTTGGGCTGCCACACTTTGGGTGGGAGTTTCTGCAGCAGCACCTGATCCTCTGCCAAGAAGCATTAAACCCTCTGCTTTCACCTCACAGCACTAATTACTTCTCACAGGGCCTTTGATGCTGCTGAATAACTCATTAAATTCCCTCTAACCTGTCACAGCTCTGGCTGAGGACACAGGGCCCTTGCAGGCCCAGAGGCCTCATGCAAAGCCACCCTGGTGCCACCAGGCAGGCAGCGTGTGGCAGGATGGTCTCACCCAGGACACCACCCACAGGGCTGCAAAGAGAAGGGAAAGCTCTGTCAAACATGCTGTAAAATCAGGCCGAGACATTGCCCTTGACCAGCTGTCTCTCCAGGCCCTGCTTCCAGGGCTGGCTGCAGCAAATGGGCTCTTGTGCCAACAGATCTGTCAAAGCCCATGGGAGCAATTCCCAGCCCTGCCTGCTCCAAGTGACATCATTTTGGTACCTGACTACTTCAAAGGTGAAAGCATATTCTCTCTAATTTTCTAAATTGACAAATTTACTCCTCTCAGGAGACAGTCTCTTTGAAATCTTCTACTTCTTTAGCTTTGCACACTCAGCCCATTACATTGAAAGATTTTACCTTAATTTCCTCTCCAGGAAAGAAGTAATTGATCTTTCATTTGTGGCACTTTAAATGGGTATGTTGACTACAAAAATCCACTGCTCATCACATCGAAGGTTGATCCAATAGTGCCAATTACTCCAGTAATGGAGATCTTTAGAGGGATGGGTGGAAAGGAACAGCATCAAAATGGATGGGTCTTCTCAGAGGAAGAAGCAGAATCTGGGAAGACAGCACAGCTTTAAATTAGGATATCTGCTGGGCATGGCAAGACAAAGCATGACCCATTCCTCATCCTGTCTCTGGATGTGATTCAACCCACTCGTCCCCAGCTCTGGAGGGTGTGGTGCAAAGTCTGATCCTCACTCCCCTGGCAAATGACAGAGTTGAGTTGATCTCAGCCTGGAATCCCTGTGGATTGACAGCAAGGACTCCTACCAGATGTAACTCATGTCTTTGCAACAAGCACAGCATCCACTGGCAGGGAATGATTTGCTCTTCATCCTTCCCACTATCCAGGTATTTCTCTAGGAAAATCCACTCTCTAGTGGGGACAAAGCAGTAGAGATGGAAGGTTCTGTGTGCCCCAAAAAGCCAATGGTTCACCCCACAGCTATGCCACTCACAGCCACCAGCTCTGCACAGAGCAGGCAGCAAACTGGTGACTACTGGCACTGCCTGTGGTCTGAACTGGAAGCTGTGGATCAAGCTTCAAGTGTTTTCCAGGGGGAAGTATTTTACCCAGTTCCCTACAGATTCTGGTTTTGGCTCAGTCCCACAGCACCTTTGAGGAATGTTTAGGTCACAGGGTCTCCCCAGGCTGCAGCTGGAGCTTGGGGCCTCCTTCCAAACTACAGCACAGCAAAAAATATGTACTAAGGTCACAATGAAAAATCCTCTGCTGGGCCTTCTTTAGTGTCCTCTCAATTCCTAATTCTGATTGTAAAATGCTGTTTAGGAAGATGAGATTGATCAAAATCAGGACACTTTTGTGAATTTTTGTAAAAATGCCTTTTGAAGCTTTAAGATGAAGGGATTTTCACTGAAGTCAGTATTCCTCTTACAAGTTTTTCAGCATCCTGTTGTTTTGATTTTCCACTCTTATCTCCTGCCAACTTTTACCTGCCCAGAGCCAATTGTTTTGCTGACAGCTGCCATGCCCATGTGCCATTTGCTGAGCATCACCTGCATGAGGCCTCAAGTGCTCACTAAGGAAAACACACTTCTTCATATTCTTTGCAGAACCAGGGAAGATCTTGCTTGCTCAGTTGGGCAGTGGAAGAGTTTTCTACCTACTCTCTGTGGCATCCCTGATGTATTTCTGACTCAGAGAAATCTGTTTCTTTTCTGCTCTTAAATAAGGAGTGAGCAGCTCCATGAGCAGCACCACAGAAGAGGAAACACAAACAGGCTGTTACTCAAACACCATCTCTGAAGAGATTGTGCTCCGCTTTTCAGATGAGATTAAGAGCTCCATTACAGTAGAGAAAGAGGCTTTCATTCAATCACACATAGAACATAAGAAGGACAAATTACAAAGCTCTTCAGAAGCAAATCTGTGTCAGACTGCTGGCTAAGGAGGCCCTTTAGGGGAGGCCTTCAGAGGTTTCTCCTGCCCTTCTGAAGAAATGAGTCCTACATACCTCATCTCACCATGTTTTTGAGGAAAGCTCACAACCAGAATCCTATGGGGCATCCAGTGTGCAAAGACACAGACAGAAATACCCACTGGCCTCTGGATTTGCAGATGTGAACCTGGAGCTGAGGGATTGGATGCTTTTCCCTCCCCAGAAACTCAAGGCACTGCATGGCAGAGCTCAAAGTGGACAGCAAAGGGTTACAGGGCTGCCCAGAATCCTGCACCTGGGAAAGGGGAAGTCCAGCTTCAGTCACAGAGTTGTCACCACTTGATTTTGTTCCCTTGTTATTCTGCTCTCCTGGAACATATGATGGTTAATTAAAGGCAGTTAGCTAATTGGATTGTAAGCAAGTGATGGTTAAAAACAAACAAACAAACAAACAAAACAAAAAAACCAAACCACTGTTCCCCTTTGAAATGCCAGACAGGATATTCATTGAAATTCCCTTTGAAAAGATATCCCCAAACCTCCTAATCTGTTGATGAAAACAGTCAAGGAAAAGTCAAGGAGAAAAGAACAAACCATGTTTTTCATGAGGTTTCACTACTCGGGCAACTGCAACCCTCATCAAGCATTATGATTGGGGATTGTCATTCCCAAACCAGGAAACCTTTCCAAGTCCCAAAAACTTCCACTGAACAGCAGTGCCAGAATGCCCCAAAGCTGAACAACAATCCCATGAAGGCATAATATTTCCGTCAAGGCCAGGATCAGATGAGTGGGAGAGGATGACTGGGGCTCTTCAAAAGCCAGACCTCAGAGCTGAGATTTAATCCTGATATCCCTCTGGTTATCCAGAAAAGGATCAAGACATGTGAGGGAGCTCAGAAAGCCAGAGTGCTCCAAACAGCAGCATGTACACAGAAGGAAGAAGAGGAAATACAGCTGGATACTTCCTAATGCTCTTCTTTGGACTGACCTGGTGCAGTGAGTCACAGAAAACTTGCTCTAAACATGGGGGGCAGAACTGAAAATGCTCACTGGTAAGCAACAGAAAAAATTAAGAGCATATAGGAGTGAGTGTAGTCACAAGGACCTGGAGAAGAAAGAGCCCCAAAAGGCCAGACATGATGTAATATCATCCATAATAAGGGTAAAATACATGTTGCTATTCATCATGGATCCAAAGAATTCTAGAATGGTTTGGGTTGGAAGGGACCTTTAAAGGTCATCTGGAATGACAGAGTATTCAAAGCAAGAGAAAAACAGTATCTTAAGTGCCAGGGAAAACTGTACTGCAAGCAACTTCAGATTAGAGCCAAAACAGCAACACCTTATCTTTGAACTAAAGATTAATCAATAACTAATGCTGTCTGCCACTGAGGGGCACACTAAACCAGAATCCCTCCACTCCAGCTTTGCCATGCTGTGCTATCAAAGCTCCCCATGCTCCCCAGCTCCTGCAGAAACTGGACTTTGAGATGTGACCCCAGCATGGCAGCAGCCCAGGTGAAGCATCACCACTTCTACAAAATAAAGCAGTTTTTACCTGACCATCAAGCAACACTAAACTTCTCTGGAAGCACCGGGTGCAGGATAATCAGGGACAGAAAAAGGATGTGTCTGTGGAGCAGAGGGCTGCTAAAAATTCTCATTAGGTTGTCAACAGCTGGTTTCATTAGTCTGCCCACAGACAATCAGAATTACTTAGTGGCTACTGCAGGGTGAAAAGCCATTTCAGTTTATTAATGTTCTCAGAGCTGCAAACCTGGCAGTGAAATTATTTTTAAAGTGGCTTGTAAAGTTTGTCTCTTCTCAACGTGTCAGACTGATAGACCAGGCTGTGAAATTTATGCCCCAATAAAAGGGAGTTTGAATGCAGTTTAATAGCACTTGAAATGTTCTGCTCTGAGAAACTGTCCCCAAAGTCCAGGTGGACCTTTCTCCATTGGAACTCTTAGAAATTTGTAGAAGCCATAACTTTGGCATGAATTTTACAGGAGCATTTATAGCCCATGGGTCAAGAGCAACGCCATAAAATGCTGCTCAAGCCCTGAGCTTTCTCAAACCAGAGGTAAACTTGTATCTAAAGGTCTGCCTGGAGCCCAGGACTACTAAATTTGCTCAAGTAGAATTCTGTTCTAAAGCTTAGCCTGCAACAAAGGTAGACTTTTATCTTACCTTAGTGAAATATTCCCCCTAAACCACCATCAATTATAATTTCCCCACTACAATTCATGGTTTGTCCACTCCTAATTACTCTTTCTTCTTGCCCTAAGCACAATCCTTACTCATCCAATAGGTTTGATGACTCTCATTAAATTTACTATTCTACAGACATATGTTGGATTAAAGTTTACCTGAATGAGAGCTTTATCCAGCTCCTGCCAGAGCTAATGGAAAAGATATTTCAGTTTATTCAAAGCAACTGTTATCTCAGAAAGAGGATCATGCTTAAATGATAATAAAAGTTCTGCCAGAAACAGTATTCCTTTGTTTCCCCCAACCATTCACTAGAAGCCCTCAACCACTTAAGAACTTTTTAAATCATTTCTAGTATTCACTACATGGCCAATTACTAAAGGAGCTCTGACCCTGCAGTGCAGTTAATGACCATCTCTGACAGATTTCTTACATGTATTTTTTTCCAACATTTTCAACAGTAGCTAACTGGGTGCCTTGCCCTTTTTATCTCCTGTTTAATCCATTTACTCTCATCCTCCATGGCACAGCACACGATGTTTCCACAAAACCAGCCTGCACCAGCCACTATTTCACAACTCACCCATAAAATCCCAATCTTTCACACTTCCACCTCTTCATCTTCCCATCCAGGGAGGGGAGTCAAGGTCAGCCAGATGCAAAAGAAGTGTTTGAAGCTGAAGTGTGATGAGGCACTGATTGCCTGATGAGCACAGGAGGAGGAAAGGTCTTGGCTGTGCCTTGCTTCTTAAATCATCCTCAGTTGTGCAGGAAAATTAAGGACAGAGCAGTGATGCTCCTCTGACCAGCTTGCCCATGGCATTGTTCCTGTCACCAAGTCAAAGACAGGCAGGTCACACAACTTCTCTTTCTCTGACTCCTGCTGGGATGACAACATTGAAAAATAGAAAAAAAGAAAAATAATTATCAGGGATTTTCATTGTGTGAGCTCAGGATTCCCCATGCTCTTGCAAAGGGGGAATGTTCATCAGGCAAAGGATATGAGAAGGAGCCTCAAATTGTCCAAAATCCCAGGAAAAATATTTTTTCCTATGGAAACCTTCACCAAAGCTGGTCACACTTCAGGCCCTTTGTGCACCCATTTCCTGATGTGCATCTCCCAGTGGGGTGTTCCCACTGCTCCAGGGACCCAGCACAAACCTTGCAGCCCCCCACAAACACACCCCCAGGAGCTGCACCCTTCCCTCCAAACCTGGGAACCTGCAGCAGCCACCTCTGTGCTGAGCTGAGCCTGTTTCTCCCCAAAACGAGGTGCTCAGTTTATCCTTGAAAAGATTGACAGCAGCATTCTTGCCTTCTTCCAAAGAGCCATTATTTCACAGCTGTAATCTCCACACTGAGACTTTATTCCCTTCAAGTGTCCAAGTACACAGGCAGCATCAAGGAAGGCACTGAAGTGAGGCAAGTTTAACCCCAAAGAGCTCTCAGCTCCCCGTGGAAGCTCAGACAAGCAGTAGGGAAAGAATGAATGCTCCTATAACGGCATCTAACAGCCACAGGGCAAGTGAGAAGTTGGTTTTAGAGAATGAAGAAAAAGCACTAAGTCATAAAAGGTGAGAAAAAATCTATCACTCCAACAGGTAAATGAAGGTAAACCACTTGAAGAGAGACTTGAGATGGAGGGAAAAATCCCACAATTAATAGTGTCCATGACACCCAGAGGCAAAACAAGCCCAGGGGATCAGGAAAAAGGTAAGCATGTGCTTCAAACAACAGCAGAAAGGAAGTGAGAGCCCTGGAGGGAACAAAAGAAAGAGGCACTCTGAAGACAGGAAAAAATGCCACCCCACAAGGTGTTTGTTTTGGTTTTTTTTAATCGAGAGTCTCTTGTATAATGCGGTAGAAAAACAGAAAAATAAAGGTCAGGAGAAGTATGGTTTATTTGGAACATTCCTGCATAGCAGACAAGATATATCCTCGTGCAAATTATTCCATGCAGCACTCACATGTTTAATTGCTGCTTTTCCTGGGGAAGCAGAGTTGCTTTATTTACTCCAAGCAATATTTTCCTCCCTCCTCCCTGGCAAAGAACAAGCTCCCATCTTGGCAAGTGCTCACTGGTTTACCTAATGCTCATCACACCCATGCCAAGGAGAGTGGAGCAGGTTAATTTATCACTTGTTACATTGATTAACTTGCCCAGCTGCCGGGTTCAAGAGCCCCAGATGCCTCAGGTTCTATAGGATAACAGGAGGACAAGCTCCATTGAATGAAGCTGCTGCCACACTGGCCCTCTTTGCCTGTCAAACACATTCAGCTGCTCTTGCACTGCCCTCTGAAAATCCCCCATAAAATACAACTGAAAATCCCTCATCACCTGGGAGAAAGCAAGCTGGATTCTGCTCAGGGCATTTCAGACTAGATGGAGTATTTGTGAGCTCCCTTGCAAAGGCAGCATCTCAGGAAAACAAGAAGTTTTTTTCATGGATTCACCATAGTCAGGACACCTTCCCCTAGACCAGGTTGTTTCAAGCCGCATCCAACCTGGCCTTGAACACTTCCAATGGTGACACAAGCACAGCTTCTCTGGAACCTGTTTTGCTCCTCCCAGATCTAAAATCATACCCAACTTAGCAGCCTCAGACACAGATTTCTATGAAATATCTACATTTTTCTAGGAAAGAAATATGACAAACCTTGTTTGCATCCAACTTTGCAAAATCAACACAAGCTCTTCAGAAAGGGCTGCCACCCACTTTTCTTATTTTTTCCCATTTGCTGGAACATTTTCATTCTGTTGTTGTTTGGAGCAGTATTTTAATATATCTGGCTGAGGCTGCTTAAAATAGTACAGCAAGATACTTGTGTGAGGGGTGGAAAGCTGAGCTCTTGCACATCCAGTGTTTCTGTTGTTGGAAGTCTTCAATCCCACCTCTCTGGTGGGATGAAATAGGTGCTACTAATCCAATTTCTAAAGTATCATGCATCAAGCTGACACTATTTTAAGACTTGAAAAACCCTCAGCCAATTTAAACAAACCTCTGCTCCTTTCCATTTTCTCTGTTCCACAGTTCATGGCAGAAGACAGGAGAGAAAGATTGTTTTGGGAACAATGTTTTCAGGACTCTAAAAATAATGTAAAAACTGCTCTGCCACACTCTCAGCTGTTACAGCCCCAAAAAGCACAGGCTGTCTTTGCTCTCAGAGTCACAGTTGTGGTGGGATTTCTACCACACCACAGGACAATCAAGTTCTGGTTTTCTCCTGGAAATAACTACAGCACTTCTGGGTAGCAAGGCAAACATGTGCCTCTTTGAATGGCCCTTGAAACTGGCCATGTGCAATGAGGTACACAAAGCCAAAGGCCAGCTGAACCTGTGATCTCTGAATGGCTCTCCACATTCTTCCCAGGAAGATGAATGGCAATCACTGTTCTGCCAGGGAAACTGCATCTGCTGGGAATGTGGTGTAGAAAATGTGCTTTCTGCTCCTCTCAGCGCCAAAATTCCTACACATTTCTTGTAAGGCCTTCTTAGATAAGGACAATGTTCAGCTGAGTGACAGTGAAGCAAAATGGCAATCCAGGAATAAATGTTCCTGTTCACAACATCCTCCATTCACATGGATGGTTTCTCACTGGCACACAGGAGCAAGGGAGGAACCCAAATGCATCATTGTACACAAAGTCAGACATGTTGAGGGATGAACAGATCTCCCAGGGATATGGAAACCTCCCCTGAAAAGCCAGTCCAGGGAGAGCCTGAGGTGTTTTGTGGTTCCAGGCATGAAGATGCTCAGGAGCTTCCACAGATGCTGAGGATGGTGCCTGGATCTCGCTCTGGCAATGCCAGTGGCTCAGCTGAGAGCTATGGGAATGATTTACACTGCACTGAGAGGGGCCACAGTCCTGCAAGGGTCTTTCATCAGGAGCAAACAGCAGCCTGGAGGGTGGGGAATGCTGGATGTACCAGGGCTCATCCTTCACCTTCATGTGGAGCTGCCCCCAAAGTTGCCATGTATCACTTTTTATTTTTCTCCTGCTGGGTATATTTTGGAGCAGCGGTTATATGTGGCTTTTTATGGTGATCCTGTGGGAAGCAGCCATTTGCCTGCTGTGATATCCTCACAACTAATACTAACTCCTCATTGCCTTTGGTTTTATTTGGGGTTTTTTATCTGTTTGATTGGTTTGCGTGGGTTTGTTTATTTGGGTTTTTGTCTGTTTTGGTTTGAGCTTTTTATTTGCTTTTTTATAAATGACTGGTTAAGTTGGCATAGCCAAACTCAAGAAAATGTAAACCAGGCTCAACTTTCCAGAAATTCCTTTTGCCTGGGTTTAGCTGCACCCCCAGGCTCAGGATCACCAGTATATTTGCAGGTTTTGCTCTGCATCATCAGCCTGTCCAGACTCTGCTTGGTGTTTCAGAAATGGAGAAGACAGTGGACATTGTGCCAAGCTTCCTTTCCAACAGAAAAACCTGGGTCAGCATGAGAGAAAAGAAGAAAAAAATAAAATCAAATTCACCATTTAGAAAGAACAAGTGTCCCACCACTTTTCCCTCCACTGTTATTAATTTGGTACAATTTAGAGGCAAACCTGGGTCTAAAGCTTCCATCTCTCAGTTCCTGATACTATTTGCTACCCTTCAGCCCCTGATCTGACTGACTGCTGTCCCACTGGGGCTGGGGATGCTCAGCCTGGAAAGAGGAGATGCTGGGAGGCCTCACTGTGGCTGTGCAGGACTGGAAGAGTCCCACAGGAAAGAAGGGGACAGAGTGTTCAACAGGGCCTCTGGTGACAGGACAAGGGGAATGGCTTTCAAGTGCAGGAGGCTGATTGAAGCTGGATCTAAGGGAGCTGCTGTTTTACTCTGAGGGTGGTGAGGCACTGGCCCAGGCTGGGCACAGAGGCTGTGGGTGCCCCATCCTTGGGAACAGGGCTCCCCCAAGTTCTGGGGGAAGATTGCTCAGCTTGGAACAAGATGATCTTCAGGGTCCCTTCCAAGCCCAACCATCCAGGGATCCCTGCTGCCCACTTCAGTTGGCCCTGGACTCCTGGGAACTGTGATGTCACATCCCCCGTTCCAGGTGGAACTGCCAGCACCCAGCAAAGAGCACAACTCAACCACTGGCCCTTGTGTCAGCCCACGCTTCACTCTGCTCCTGTCCACCCCTGTTGCCCTTCTTGTCACCTGCTCCCTCCATCAGTCCTGAGAGCTCCCTAGTGCCTGGATTTTGTCATCCACCAATGCAGGATGCTTATGTTTGTCCTGAGGAAGGTATGGTGCCATTCCATGGAGGGGGACACCCCCAGCTGCCCAGGTGGGGTGCAGCTCTGTGGGATGGTGTGGGACAAGGACCCCACTCTGAGGTTTTGCCACCTCTTCAGGCTGTCACAGACAGAGAGGAAGAGATGGACGTGGATATCCAGACTTATATAAAGGAGGATGTGGAGATGGAGGAAGATACTGGAGAGGAAAAGATGGAGGTGGATATCCAGACTTATACAAAGGAGGATGTGGAGATGGAGGAAGACACTGGAGAGGAAGAGATGGAGGTGGATATAGATGTGGAAGAGGAGATGGAAGTGGAAATGGAAGAATACATTGAAGACATGGACATTGATGAGAAAGATGAGGAAGAGCCTATGATCTTTGCATGAAGACCAATGCCAGCAGCAGGACAGGCATGTGGTCCCCACAGGCAGAGTGGGCCCCTGCTGCCAGGCTGGAGCTGGGCTGGTCCCTGCTCAGGGACGTGGCACCCCGTGCACTGGAGTCTGGTGCCATCCACAGCCTGTCCTGCGCTCGCTCTGGGCCACACGAGCTCCATCCCAGACCCAGCCAGGCTCAGCTCTGGCAGCAGAGTCCTGCTGTGCCAGCATGTGCCAGCCTGGGGGCACATGGAAGAGCCCTCTGTGCCTGATTGGAGTGATCACGGCACACTTGCTTTTCGTCCAGGACTGATGGACATTCCAGACAGGAATGCAACCCTTTTGTACATATGTTTTACAGTTTGTTCTCTTCAGGAATAGGATTTAGGACTTTTTTTTGTCTTCTGTAAATACATTTTATATATTTTTACTAGATAGGTTCTTATGTATATACGTTCCATGGATTGCTGTTGTTAGAAATATTCTTACATTGTAAAAGTGTTCGGTATTGTTGCTGTTCTTCCAGAAATAAACCAATTTTCTTTTTCACATCCCAGTTCTCTTTGCATTTACTTTGGGCACAGGCAGCATTTGCAAAGTTGTGGTTTCCACTTGCTCCAGGTTTCCAGGGCTGGAGGTCCCTGGAGGAGCTGGCACAGCCAGCCCAGGAGTGAGGGTCCCTGTGCACAGAGGGGTCCCACTGACTGAGGTCACCCTCTCCCTGCAGTTTCTCTGGACACACTTGGTAGCTGCAGGGGCAAATCCCAGCATGTCCTGCCCCATGGGATCCCATGTTGGAGCAGGGCTGAGCCTGCCTGCTCCTGCAGAGCCTCAGCCATGGCTCTTCCCTGGGCAGCCCCAGGGCTAATGAGGGTGCACTGCAACCCCTGTTTCTGAGCACCCAGAGGGGCTGGACCAGCCTGCAGAGCCTCAGCCCTACATGGACCAAGACTGCCCTTGGAAACCCTTTCTGTCCCCAGACTCTGGTACAAGCACAACAGGAATTGATCCTCCCAGTTAAAGGTGTTAATTGGCAAAAATTTGTCCCTGGGACCTTCTAGTACAGACACAACAAACCTACAGCACTGCATCCTAAACTTCTTGTTTACCATTGGAACCACTTTGATTTTTCCTAGATCTTGAACTCTAAAACTCTAAACTTTCCTCCACTTCAACTTTCCTCCCCGTGTCTCTGCTATAAACTAGAAATCCGCATTCTCGCTTCTATCACCTGAGTTCAGAAGCCCTTTCCAAGCTCTCAGATCAAATGCTGTGTTTAATTCTAAGCTTTGCTGACAAGACCAAAGGTCTGAGATTTCCCTGCATTTGGGTTTCCAACAACACTGATGCTGTTAGTTGCAGAGTGCCCGGGATCCGTCTCGCCAGTCAGCTCTGGCAGGAAGAAGGCGGCTGCCAGGGGGCTGCTTGTGGCCTCTGACAGCCCCATTGCTCAGGGTTTGCCAGCGCCCCAGCCCCTCAGGCCCTGCCCCAGCCCGGCCAAGCTGCCCGGCAGCAGCGCCGCAGCCCCACAGCAGCTCCAGAGCAGCCCCATCCAGAGGCACCTGGGAGCCCTCGGCAAGGCAGGCAGCAGCACACGGGCGGGAGGACACGGATGGCGCTTCCTGTCTGGCACAGGGCTTGTGGCCATCTCCAGGCACCGCTCTGGCAGGGATCCCCGCAGCTCCGGCCCCTGCCCAGCTGCTCTGTGGGCAGCACAAAGGCTTCAGCAGAACCACCAAAGGCCAAGGGGCTTCTGGCCATTTCCCCTTGCCCACTGCATGCCTGGGCAGCTGGCTGAGCACCCTTTTCCCCCTCTTCCCCCCTGCCCTACAGACCCTGGGCAGCAAAAAAAGTCTCCTGAGATTCTTTGTATTATAACACAGTCTATATTTATATAGGGTAAAAAATAGAATGGAAAAACAGAAAAATCTTACAGTAAACTAAAAATCCCCGCTGGCTCAGGCTGCCCCAGCAAAGAGAGCCTCCCAGATCAGCTCTCCTCAGAGCTCCAGCAGTGCAGCCAGCCGAGCCGTGACAGACGAGGCCGAGTGATCCATGCCCTGCGCGGCTGATCGTGCAGCCTCTGGAAGATGGAATATCGCCCACTGGCTGTTGCTTGGAGGACATGCAGTGTTTGAAATGCCAGCTCTGACACAGCACTGCTCATGTCCTCCGTCAGGCTTTCAAGGGCTGCAAGAGAGACGAACAGAGCTGTGGTAAATAGGTATGATTTGTGCTGACAAAATTGAAACAGTAATCAATATTGATGCAGTAATTAATATTTGGAAATAATAATAAAACAGGTAAAAGTTGTAATGCCAAGAAAAAGGGGAGAGGAGGGGTTCCACCGCCCCCTCCCTGCAGATGTTCAAGGACAGGAGGAAAATGCAAGAGATAACAGTTACTAAAAATTAACAGAAAGAAGGGAAAATCTGGTTGGGTCCCAGGAAAATGCCAGCTAAAAGAGATTTATTGCTTTGATGCTTAAATGTTAGTTTTGGATTACATTGTACTGGCTTGGTGCGCATGTGTAACCCAAAGGTGAATTAAAGGACATTGAGGAAGAAGAGAGGCCTTCATCAAAAAATGACCCCCAAAGACTTGTGCGACAACCAAAACGAGCGGTGGAGCATGTGCGGTAAAGGTGGTGATGAGGGCGGAGGTAGAAGTGTGATGAATCGAAAATGGGAGGCGATGACATTGACACATGGCATAAAAGGGGGGAATCTTCACTTGGAAAGCTCGTACATAAGGTGGCAAGGGTCCTGCACTCCAAGACCCGCAGTTATCCTTTGCTTACGCGCTATTATTGGAACCAAATTATCCCTTATTTTAAATCAAATTATATTGTCAAGATATATTTTCTAAACTATTCAATTGAAATTGCTGCTATCTCAAATATTGTTTGGTTTTTTATGATGGGATAATTGGGCAAACATAAGAGAGCCAAGGTCAGATCCCAGATCTGTGGGGAGCCAAGGAGAGCCCGCTGCCAGAGCCTTCCCAGCCGGCTCTTGCCATGGAGAAGGGAGCAAGGGGATCAGCCCGGAGCTGCTGGCCAAGAATGGGCCACGAGGCCCTGAAATCTCAGGGTGCTCTGCCCCCGGGAGCAGAGCCCTCCGCAGCCGGGGCAGGGCTTACAGCTGTCCCCGGCAGCCCCCACTGTCAGCCCGCTGGCCTCACTCACCAGTGCAGATCAGCTGCAGCTCTTGCTGCTGCCCCCTCAGGTGGGGCTCGGCCATGCCTGTGAACACAGAGCCTGTCAGGGCGCCAGCGGCACAGCTCCCTGCCAGCGGCGCTGCCGGCGCTGTGGCCACACGGGCTGCTGGCCCAGCAGGGCTCAGCCCGGGCCCTTGCCGCACGCTGCCGCCCCAGGGCACGGCTGCCAGAGGGCGGCAGCAGCAATGCCCTGGCCGGGCGGGGCTCCACGGCGCCGGGCCCGGCTGGCGCTGCCGGGGCAGCAGGCGGGGCTGGGGCCGAGCTGCGGCGGGCCGGGCCACGATGGGAGCCCGGTCTCGTGGCTCACCCATGAACCTGATGGCCGCCTCTCGCAGGGGCTCCTGTGGGCTCCGCAGGTAGCGCAGGGCCCGGCGCAGGTGTTCCGCCGCTCTGCTCCTGTCCTCTGCCAGCTGCAGGAGGGAAGGGTTGGCGCGGGCTCCGCCCCTGGGCCGGGCGCTGCCTGCGCCCAGCCCCGGCCTCACCTGGCCGCACAGGCCTGAGGCGCGGCCAGCAGCCGCTGGCCAAGGGCACCCGAGGGCAGGGGGCAGAGGGCCGGCTGCTGCCCGGGGAGCCGCGGTGCCGGCCTGCAGCCCCGCCGAGCCGGGGCTCCATGGGCACCCGGCTGGGGCCCACGGGAGCCTGGAGCAGAGCCCCCGCGGCCTCTGGCTGCAGCAGCGGCCGGGGCCACAGCTGCCCGTCCCGCACACTGAGCGCCGCCCTCAGGGGCCTTCTCCAGGCTGAGCCTGGGGGTTCTCGGCTCCTCTTACCAGGCACTCGCCAAACCTCCATGTCTGATCCACCTGGAGCATTTCTTCGAGATTCCTCCTCTTTAGGAATCTGGCCGAAGAATGCAGTACTACGCAGGAGGCCTGGAGAGCAGCAGAGAGGCACAGATGGCCCCACAGGCCAGGGCACAGGAGCATCCCAGTGCCACAGCCTGAAGGAGGCTGCAGCCCGCAAGGAGCCAGGGCAGGAGACAGCCCAGTCCCCTCCCAGGGGGACAGCAGGTGGCCACAGGTCGTCACCTTAGCAACAATCTGATTCTCATCATGACAGTGGAAGTAGAGTGGCACCAGGCTCTGGCGCACATGGGACTTCAGGGCCTTTCTTCCATCTTCTGTTAATAAGTCCAACACCTCTTGAAAGACACACATGGAGTTCAGCTGCACCTGGATATCATCCTGTATGAGAGGAAGGGCAAAAGACCTCAGCATCAGCTGCTTCAGGCCCCCCGGGGCACAGGCCTGCATCTGCACAGGGCACCAAGTGTCCGGGCAGCAGCCGGTGGCCGAGGCTGTGGGCACAGAGCCTTACGTGGTCAAAGAGTGGCAGGAGCGCCTCAGCCAGCTGCAGGGCAATGGGGGTGGGTATTGGGGCACCATTATCCAGGAGCAAATATCGCAGTAGAAGAATGGTCATCCTGATCATGTGGCTATCATTTTCCTGCAGGAGCTCCACAAGACTTTCAGTCAGGCTGCCCATTTTTTCAGCCTGTGCAGAACACAAGTTTGTGAAAGGCCAGCCTGCTGCCGCAGGGCCCAGAGGCCAAAGGCCTGTCCCAAAGCACTGGAGCAGCTGAAGCGGGAGTCAAGAGAGCTGGGAGCAGCTGCCCCAGTGCCCCAAGCCCAGGCAAGGCCAAGCGACTGCCTTGCCCAGCCCCACGCTGCCTGCACAGCTTCAGCCACTACCCCCTTCTCACCATCAAGGGATTCCTGCGCAGCACTACGAGGCCTCTGAGTGCCAAGTAACGCCTGGCCCTGTGCTCACTCTGCAGGTTCCGTGCCATGATCTCCAGAACACTGTCACTGCATTCCCTCAAGTCCAGGCACTCGAGGACCTGAAAGGCACCGGGCATTGACAGGGACCCAGCCAGCAGGAGCCTGGAACTGCACAGGGCTGGGCCCAGGAAGCAGCATAGGGCATAGGCACTGTCCTAGCAGCTGTGGCTGTGAGAGGGCAGAGAGCTGGGAGGCAGCGCTGGCCTTGAGGCTCACCTCCACAAGGAATGCCAGGGCAGGGAAATCCCAGTATGGCATCTCTTGGCTGAGCACGGCGAGCAGGTAGAATGCAATACCGGAAAAGAAGTATACGGCTGACTGGCAAATTTCTCTAAAGAGAGGAAAAAGGAAACAAGACCCTGAGCCAGTGGGGCAAATCTCTCCCAGGAGTGACTCTCAGAGTTCTCATCTTTCCCCACCACCTTTCCAGCAAGGGGACGTGGGCCATTTGGGAGTTAGTTGCTCATGGGCACCCTCCTCTGCCAGCCTTTTCTAGTCTGCTTGGCCATCCTTCAGTGACAAGGCCCTCTGGCCCATGATCATGGGCAGTTTGGGGGACACCTGGGCACAGAGCACAAATGTCAGAGGCAGTGGGGAGAAGGGGCTCTCACCTGGCCAGCAGAGCCACGGCAAAGTGGTGGGTGTCAAGAGAGAGCAGCGTGTCCCAGCCACACCTGCGTTCCATTGCCACCACCACATCCTCACAGCGGAGAAGGCAGAGCAGGCACTTTAGGGTGCACACTGCAAACCTGTGTGCACAGCAAAGGCCAGGTGACGCTGGAAGCACTGGCTCCTTGGCAGGCCATGTGGCAGGGACAGCAGGAGTGGGATGGAGCACCTGTTGGGGCTGGTGGCAAGGCTGTGCTCCTGCTGGCATCCCTTCCAGAAGGCATCGACCTCCTCTGGCATCTCTTCTGTGCTGGAGAACACTTGGAAGAGCAGATGCACAAATAGGCGGGGGAAATACACCTTCAATATCCGTAGCAGACAGGGCACCTGCAGGATCTTCCACATCACCACGGTTGCCTGCAAAGGACAAAGCCCCCCGGGACAGTGCTCAGTGCCCAGGCGTCCGTGTGGCAGGGCCCAAGCGTGGCAGGGAGAGGCCCAGAGAGAGGCAGGGGGAGCACGGGGCCTGCTGGGCCTGAAGCTGCCCCTGGGCCAGGTTTCAGGCCAGCGCCTGAGGCAGGCAGATGCAGGGGGGGAAGGAGGATGGAGAGCTCTGGAGAGGCGGCCTTGGGGCCAGCAAAGGCCACTTCCAGAAACTCACAGCCAGGCCAAAGACACCCGTTTGGTCCCCATCGGAGGTGCACGTGCTGTACTCTGGCCAGCTCCCCAGCACATCCAGGAGGGTCACCTGTGCCAGCTCCGCAGTCCTGGCTGAGCCCATGATGGTCTTCCACATGGCCATGGCAGCTCTGCGGGGTCAGAGCTCTGTCTCAGGGGGGTCTCAGACACAGCACCGGGGGGAGCTGAGCTGGCTGCCAGTTCTGCCTCTGCCCACTGGCCCTAGCCAGCAGCAGCCAGGCAGCCCAGGCCTGTGGGGACAGAGCCCTGAGGGGCAGGGAGGGAGCATGGCAGCAGGTTTAGGGGCCGACGTGCCAGGGCTGGGAAAGGCAGCAGCCAGAGGGCCCTGGAAGTCTCTGTTGCTCAGACACCTGTGGCAGGCTGTACAGGGTGATGGGCTGGGGAGGCCTGAGCCCTCTGGGCAGGTGGGCCCCATACCTGTCACAGGACGGGGCCACACGCAGGAGCGTCAGGACTGCGTCATCTGGCTGTGCTTCCGTGAGGTCCAGCAGGGCCTCGTCCAGCCTGGGCTCAGCACAATCATTGGCCACGAGCCACTGGTGGATGAACCTCACCATGGCGGGCACCTGGAGAAGGCACAGGGAGACTTGGGAAGCTGCCAGAGGGAGCAATGTTCCCAGCTTGCCCAGAGAAGTGCTTCACTTCCCCGCGCACTGCCATGTGGCCTCAAAGGCTCACAGCAACCAGCATGCGTGGCTTGGTAGGCCAAGCAATTCCTGGCAGGATCAAACCCTGCCCACAGGCTGCTTACTTGGTTTGGATAGTAAAAACCTTCCTCTACAAGCATACACAGGAGGGCAGCGCTGGTCTTGTTTTGGAACATGGGCGAGTATGCTCGGAGCCCAGTGCCCATGGCGATGGTCTCTTCCTCCTGCATTCTCTTGATGAATTTGCAGATGAACTGGAGGAGAAGGGCAGGAAGCCGGGGATGTTGCATGGAGTGCTGCACACAGGGTGCTGGGCTGAGAAGGGACAGCAGGCCCAGCCCAGCTGGGGGTAGCTGCAGGTACCTGGGCTGTGCTGCGGAAGCGGCCACGGCTGGATTCCTGCTCTTGTGTGCGCTCCAGGGCTGCATCTGGCAAAGAGCGAGCACAGCCAGAGCTGAGGGGCTGCGGGAGAGGCCGGAGAACACAGCCCAGCCCTGCGCTGCCCAGGCTGGGAGAGCCCCAGGATGGCCCAGGGGATGGAGCACGGCCACTGCAGGGTGTCTGCCTGGGCCCTCTTCCGTCCTGTCCGTGGGCGTTTCCCCAGGGGATTGCATGGGATGGGATGGGATGGGATGGGATGGGATGGGATGGCATGGCATGGCATGGCATGGCATGGCATGGCATGGCATGGCATGGCATGGCATGGCATGAGATGGGATGGGATGGGATGGGATGGGATGGGATGGGATGGGATGGGATGGGATGGGATGGGGCCAAGTTGGCTGCAGGCTCCAGCCCTGCAGCCCAGCTCTGCCACTCACCTTCCTGCGGTGGATGGAAAGGCACCACCTCCCCAGTCTCCTGTCCTGGGGTAGCTCCAGGGCCTTCTTCCTCCTCTTCCTCCTCCAGCCAGGCCATCTTGGGCACTCTCGGGGGTCTCTGCTCCATGTCTCTGACTGGAGCTACTTGTGGGAGAGGTGCCCTGGGAAAGCTCCGGGACACCAAGTCCCACGCTCTGCCCTTGAGGGCAGCTGAAGAATAGAAGCCTTGCAAGGCCACGCCTCACCGAGTCCTGTGCTCTGGCCTCAAGCTCAGCTGCAGGAACAAGGCTGCGCAAAAGCTCGGGCTCAGACGGGAACGAGCGTGCTGTGCGGGGGCTCCTCACGGCACCGCTCTGTCCCGTTGTTCCCCGTTGCGTGCTCCCAGCTCCCCGGCAAGCTTCTATTTCCCACGTGTCACAAAGGGCCCTTGGACATCGGGTTCCGTTCCATGGCATGGTGACCGTGCTGCAGCGTGCCACCCAGGGCCCTTGCACACACTGCCGCCTGCCCTGGGGCCGCCCCCAGCCCAGCCAAAGTGGCCCAGGCTGGAAGGAATGCCTGGCCCAAGGTGTCTAAGGCAGCCCCACAGGATCTTTAGGAAGGGCTCAGAGCATCAGCAAACGCTGCCCTGCTCTGCGGGCTCAGGGCAGCAGAAGGAGCCCCCAGGGCTGCCGACGCAGCTGCGCTGGGAAGGGCATGGGGCCTTCCAGGGAAGCTGGCACGGCCTCCTTGGGACACGTCCCGGCCCGTGGCCATCCTAAACCCGCGGGTGTGACACGCACAGGGAACGTGTGGGCCCGGGCACGAATGCTGCTCTGAGCCCTGGGGCCCGGGCAGCGCTGACAGCAGCAGCTGTGGCAGAGTCCCCGCCCAGGCAGACCTGCCACCCCCCGAGCCCTGGCAGCGCTGGTGCCCGTCTCCTGCCCCGGAGACCTGTGCCCCCGGGGGGCTTCTGTGCCACAGGGAGCCAAAGCCCACCTGCATTGGGGGCTGTGCTCCTTCCTGCAGGGGATGATGGCCAGAGCACCTGGAGAAACTGCTGGCAAGACTTGGTCTCTGCCAGATGATGTTGCTCCTTCCTGAACTGTATTTTTTTCATGGAAGGCATTCGCAGTAGCACCACAACACCATCCCTTTCTGAGTTTCCCAGGGCAATTAGATTGCAAAGTAACACTGTGATGTTTCCTTGTGCTTTTCTCACTCTCTTTCCTCCATTCTGGGAAAAATAGAATCTGCCCAGGCTCTGATATTCTCAGCTTCAGTTGCTGCCTGTCTGGCTGTGGCAGCTCATGTCCAAACAAAACTGTGTCCCTGCTGAGCACAGCAATGGGTGGCCACAAATAGGGAGGTTCCCCAGTGAACAGGAAGGCAGACACGTGGAAGTACAGAGGATAAGGATAACTCTGGGAGGAGAAGCTGTTCAGTGTCTCTGATTATGGTGCCCGCACCCTGAAGCAGCAGCCAGGAGAAGTGCTGTAAGCAGACAGGGGCAGTTTTGGGCATCACAATATAAAAAGATAGTAAGCTATTAGCCAGAATGCAAAGGAGGACTGCAAGGATGGAGTGTGGTCTGGAGGGGCAGCCCTAGGTGCAGCTGAGGCCACTCTAGTCTGTTCAGCCTGGAGGAGAGTAAAGGGCATCATTGTGGTCCTCAACATCCTCCTGAGAGGAATCAGAGGGGCTGCTGCAGCTCTCGTCACTGTTGGGAGCAGTGACAGCGCTCGAGAAAAGGGCAGGGAGCTGGGACAGGGCAAGTTTCATTTCCATATCAGGAAAAGGTTTTTCACCCAGAGCACGGTCAGGCACTGGCACAGGTTCCCCATTGACGCAGCCCAGTGGAGCCCGGGCCGGCTCTGGGGAAAACTCCGGCGCTGTGCCAGGAGTGGGGAACGGCCAAGGCATGGGCTCTGCCTGCGGCTGAACGTGATGAGCCACTGCTCAGTGGCTCAGGATCTAATAACTGCGGCACGGAGCAGGCAAAAGAGAAGGAGGAGGCTCCTCCATTGTGAGGTTCCACAGGCAAAGGTTTATCCCAAGGGAAGGATTCAGAAGCAAAGAGCCACCAGCACTTCTGTGCACGGGATTTTATAGGGGTACCACTCAGGGGGTGGATACAAACCATTGACCAAGAAGGAATCTGCAAGGCAGGAGCGAGGGGATTACATCAGTTGCTTGGGACTAATTAGGACAGATGGGAGGAGAGGGTAGGTGCCATGGGCCAGTGGGGTTTCCTGCAATAGGGGAATTCCAAAGGGGTGGTGCAGTCAGGGATTGGTCCAAGACAAAACTGACAGGGAAGGTTCAGGAATAAAGAGCTGCGTTACCTTGACAGGCAGGGAAGGAGCTGGAACAAAGAGTGGGAAATGGCATGAGGGACAGCTTTGAGGGAGGGCAAAACCTAGGGCTAAACCAACTTGGGGAAAACACAGGGTACATTAAAACAAACTGTTATACAGTAACTGATAAATAAACACAAACTGCAACACCCCAGGGAAATGGGCACAACACCAAGCCCATCTGAGATTGAGAAGTCTTTGAACAACATTGAGCAGTCACTCAAGCTTTTAGACACTACATCAAAAGTCAAGGGTTGTGAACTCTAGGTTTACATGAGTATATACTCCTGAGTTTTACTTCATGCAGTGTTTTAAGAAACTTGTTTTATGTCCAATCATAGCCCAGTTCCTTGTAGATTGTGTAGAATGTGTAATCCTTTTGTTTTCATTGCTTGTTAGGAGTATAAAAAAGAATATTGTTGCTGGGTGACTCAGAGACACCCAGTGTGTGTTAAGTGCAGTATACAGGGCATAAAGAGAAGGAAAAGAGAAGAAGTAGTAATACATACTGGTAAGTTTGGAAATTAAGATAGCATTAAGAATGAATAACACAAGAAGTAAAAATGTTATTAAAAAGAGTCCGCTAGAATGTATTTTAGCACATGAGAAAGCTTTGGGAGGAATCCTGGAGGGTAATTTTTCAAAGAAAGGTAATCTGATTAAATACTCTACCCCATGGTAGTAGCCTTGGTATCAGTTAGAAAGTGGTGAAAAGTGACCCCCTAATGGAACTTTAAATTATCATACATTGTGACAGTTGATGTTATTTTTATGAAAAGAAGAAAAATGAGATCATGTGATGTATGCAGACGTGTTTTTTACCCTGGAGAATAAACCTGAGTGGCAGAAAGAATGTGGCTTTGATTTGGCCCCACAGGACCCTTTAGTCCTAACTTTGGAAAGAAATAACAGGCAGAAAATAAAGAGATGTTGTTCAGCATGTAGCATAGGGCAGAGATGTTTGAAATTGGCAAAAAAGCATGAGGAAGATTGTGTTCTAGGTGTCCAAGCCTTACAGCCGAGTTACCCCAGGCCAGCTTGGGTACACTCCCCCTCACCCAACCACTCCGCACCCTGAATGAAACCCAAATGGCAGTGAGGATGAGATGAATAATCCTGGTGAGGGGACAATATCAGAGACCCCAGTGACAACCAACACAAGGAATAAAACCAAGGAAACTCTGCCTTTAGTCACCCCTTAAGGCAAGCATGGGTCCCCAAGGAGAAGCCATGTGAGTGAACTTCTGCTTTTCTACTAATGACCTGAAGAGTTGGCAGGAAAAAGTTAAAATTTATAGAGAAAACCCCAGCAAAGTAGCAAAACAATTTGAGTTCATAGTCAAGAATCGAGACCCAGACTGAAGTGATACTGATTTCATGCTGACAGAGCTAAGAAAACCAGCAAAAGAGTTGGTGATAAAGGTAGCCAGAGCCCATGTGCAGGGACAAATTGCTAGTGAAGCCTGACAAGGTACAGTGGACCAGCTGTTTCCTATTGTAAACCCTTTGTGGGACCCGAATGATGCAGGCAGCTGTGCAATGTTAGCCAGATACCAGGAACTAGTCAAATTTGAATTGAAAAATGCCATTCCAGAAGCAATAAATTGGTCAGTAATATATAATGTTACACGGGGACAGCACGAGTCACCCACTGACTTTGTGAACAGGCTCTGAGCAGCTGCACAGAAACGCACAGCCCTGGATCCCTGGTCGGATATGGGAAAGCAGCAATTCCTTTCCCTGATGTTTGGGCAATCTAGCCCAGATGTCAGGCAGGAACTTGAGAAGCTGAAAGAGCCTGTAAAGAGAGACTTAAAGGCATTAATGAAAAAGCATAGAAGGTGTAAGATAATAAAGACAGAGAAAAAGAAAACTCCCTGCAGCCATGGTGGAGGCTCTGGATCAGCTCCAGGGAGAGGACATAGGTGTGGATGATGCAGAGTCAGGGGCCAAAATACCAGAGGCAGAGGAGGTTCAAACCAGCCACAGGCCAAGCTGGGGCCAAATCAATGTGCATATTGTAAGAAAGGACACTGGAAATGCCAGTGCCCAGAGTTAGCAGACCAAGTGCACAAAACTCCTGTAGCCACTCTAGATGATAAGAAATGACCAAGACTGGCAGATCTTACCCTAGCAGGCTCACTGGTTAAAATACAGCTGAAGAATGATAAAGAAGTTGAATTTTTAGTAAATAGTGGAGACACATTTTCACTCTTGAATCAAGCATTGATACCCAAAAGTGAAAACTGTCTTCAAGCAAGAGGAGCCACTGGCCAGCCAGAACAATGCATTAAATGTAAAATCGAGAAGAAAATGGGAATACATCAGTTTCTTGATTTACCAAACTCACCCAAATCTGTCCTAGGCAGGGATTTGCTGGAAAATTTAGAAGCGACAGTTCAGCTTAAAAAAAGAAAAATGAAATTTAAGGTACCTGAAGACAAATTGGTTTTAGCATTAGGACTGACAATTGACACAAGACCAACAAACAATAATAACTCTTTAGAGCAAGTATTGAATCAGGTGTACCCAAGAGTAGGGGATACCGATAGGCCAGGAAAATCAAAATGAGCAGACCCAGTAAAAATCAAGCTACAGACAAGAGTGAGGCCAGTAGTCAGAAAGCAATAGCCTGTAAGATGAGAAGATAGGAAAGGAATACAGGCAACAATCACTAAATTCCTGACATTAGGATTATTGGAAGAATGGGAGTCCAAATTTAATACTCCTAGATTGGCAATAAAGAAACCTAATGGAACTTAGAAACTAGTGCAAGATTTACAGGCAATTAATTATTTATGCCTGACTACCTTACTAGCTAAGCTTTGAGATGATTTAATTTGGTTTCCCGTGATAGATGTGAAAGAGGGTTTCTTCTGCCTGCCACTTGCAGAAGAAAGTCAAAATATATTTGCTTTCAAATGGGAGAACCCTAGCACAGGCAGGAAAAAACAACTTAGTTGGGCAGTATTACCTCAAGGGTTCAAAAACATTCCCAGTTTTTGGGAATCAGTTGGCTGAAGAATTAGAGCTATGGCAATCACGGCCTGGGGAAGGAACACACCTACGGCATGTCGGTGGTTTGTTAATTGCTACTGACACTACTAAAGAATGTTTTGAGCGGGCAGTGAACCTTTTGAACGTTCTTGGACTGAGTGGTTATCGAGTATCTACACAGAAAGCCCGGCTGGAGCAGCAGCTGTGGCTGTACCCCTCCGAGGGGGCGCTCGCAGTCCCCGGCTTGCCCTGGCACAGCGAGCGGCGGGGACACTCTCCCGCTCCTCGGGAGGCCGCGAGAGCGGCTGAAGCTTTTGCCTGCTGCGGATGATACACCGAAGCCACGCTGGCAGGAGAAGGAGGGGGGACTCCAGCTGGGGGCAAAGTCCAGCTTTATTAGAAAGCTCCAAGGAGATCCGCAAGCCAGGGGACCCAGAGAACTGGAGACAGAAAACTGGGCTGTGAAAGGTGTTATAAAGGGGAGGTGAACAGGGGAGGGGATGGCCCATCTGCCAATGGAATTCCAGGAGGGCGTGGGGAGCAGGGAAACAGACATGTAGGGGAACCAATGGGGGTAAACTGGGGGAGGGGCCCCGATGCCTGAGCCTATCACTCGACACCCTTGGAAGAAGTTTCTGGAGGGAAGGGATGGGCTGTGGAGTGACAGGCAGGACACAGGGGAGGGGTTGAGGGGATGACAAGGCAGTTTTCAGGGAACCAGGGAAGGAGGCAGCGAGATTGACATTAAAAAGGAGGGAGGAAGCAACGGGGGCAGAAATGTTATAAGTTGTGGTGAAGAACCAATCACCGACAAGTGAGTACAAATTAAATGTAATTTATTAATTGATAGTGCAAGCGATAACAGGCAAATTACAGCACTGAGTGAAGCCAACAAAAGGCTTGCACCCACCTGGGAGCGCTGGGTGTAGCCGGGGAGTCACCGCTCCAACCAACGGCCCACACCACTCCGCAGTTCAGTCCTCCTTTTTATCTGTTGTTGTTGGGTGTCCTTCCAGTGTTCTCTGCATCTGCGCCGATAGTTGCTAGGGGGTCTTATTCTGCCTTCTGATGGTCGTCTGGACGAAGGCTCCCATCCTCTTCCTCGAGGTCTTACAATAGCCTTTACCATATATAGGCACATAGCTACATATAGTTACACATTTGCTTAGTTAGCCTTTCAACATATTAGCTTCTGACAGCTTGTGGTTTAAGCCTTATGACAGTTATTTTGCAATATATTAGCCCATTATATTCATTTTGAAACATATTAGCTGGTTACATCTATCCTTGTGGGTTTTTTTCTATTATTGGCTTTTCCCCCTCTTATATTCTTTTTAGCAACTTGATGAACAAACTAAGACATTAACTCATTACAATTTCCCCCTTTTTCTTTTACCCATTTTGTTCATCAAATCGTCTTAATGCAAGTTGACTCAAGGTGGCTTCCTCTCCCAATTCTAGATTTTCTACCGGTTCATATTTGGTCTTGATTAAAAGGAGATGGGCTGCCTCTAACCTTCCTTTCACTATCTTAAGTATTGTATTAAATATGCAGGGTCCAAAAGCTAGCCCAAGAATTATCATAATTGCTGGTCCTGCTATTGTAGAGAGTAGGGTGGTTCACCATGGGGATTGGTTGAACCAATATTCAAACCATCCTTGTTGGGCCTCTCTTTCTCTCTTCCTTTGTGCCAGCCTTTCCCTCAATTCAGCCATTGAGTCTCGGACCACTCCGGTATGGTCCGCGTAAAAACAACACTCTTCTCTTAGAGCGGCACATAGCCCTCCTTGCTGCATGAACGAGAGGTCTAACCCTCGTCTGTTCTGCAGGGTGACTTCTGAAAGTGAAGAGAGAGATTTTTTGAGGAAGGAAATTGATTTCTCTATTCTCTGTAGGTCCTCATCAATAGTCATCTGTAGTTGAGAGAGCCCTTGCTGTTGAGTTGCAAGGGCTGAGATACCTGTGGCTGCACCAGTAGCACCTAAACCAAGGAGCATTGCTATGGTTATTCCCGTTATTACCTCCCTTTTTTGGATTCAGTCCGGTTCTTCTTAGGGGTGATACATCTCCTCTTCCTTGTGGTACAGGACCTTTGGGACGATTAAAACTTGAATACAAAAGTCGTTAGCATTATCGAATCTATCAAGGAGTATACAGGGGCTTACCCCAGATCACTGGCATACCCACATTCCTGATGTGGCCGGAATTGCCCATTTAAAGTTCTTACTATTAGGCATGATAAATTTGGTGCAGAAATTGCCCATCCGCCTTGCTGAGGCTGCATTACCAAAACATTTGCCTTGGCCTGTGACCTGACTTAGGGTAGTTCCTCTCCGGGGAGTGTCCCACCTGCACTGGTGTGGATTCTCTGTTGTTGAGTAGTTAAAGGGGTTATTAAGGGTGATACCTTCATAAAAGGGGGGCTTCACATCATAACATAGCCAGCATGATTTCGTAAGGTTTGGGTTAGATTGATTCAGTGATAAAAAGGTAGCATTTAATACACTAAGAAACGGATCGTAAAAAGCTGAAGTCCCTAAGGGATTATTAAAAGTAACATTGTGACTAGCCGTGGCTCCCTTTTTGGGCCCACCTGCTGTAAGAATTGGATTGGGTCCAATTGGTCGGGGTACCGATGGTAAAAGTCGGACAATTTGTATGTTCACCCAAATATCGCGAAAGGCGCGAACAAATACCGACCATACTCTTCCCATGGCCCAACTCTTATGGGTTGGTTGCAGAATTGTCATAGTATAACCCATGCAAGTGTGCTTTCTCCCATCTCGGGGCATATATATCTGTTTGCTACTATCGAACAGTGGTTCGCGACAGCCACGGGGAGCGTACTTGACTAGCAGGAACTTATCAGGTTGCTGTGGTTGCCATCTATTACTTGTTACAATGGTCTCACAACCCCAATATCCGCAGTACCCGTACCCAGGATAATTACAGTAACTTTTGCCTGGGTTAGAAGCAGGACACCAATGGGTTTGGTGCAGTGCTTGTTCTCCTAAATGAGGAAATCTCAGTTGCAGGGGAAAAATGTCTTTTAATCTAAATTCAAAAGATGGGGCATCTGACGTAATAGTTTCTTTGATAACGTTTTCGTCTGAGAGGTGGTGTAGAACCCACTTAAACGGCTGGTAAGGGTAGTATTCTGTATCAGTCTGCCCTCTGCTGATTAATCTTAAAAATAAGATCACATAGAAATACCATTGCCACTTGGATTCCATTATTGTAAGATTCCTTGAGAGTTGCTGATCTGCTCGATGATTGGCTGCTTTTTCTAAAAAAAACTGGGACATACGGGTTGTGGGAGCATTCGAGGATCCAGTCCTGCAAACAAAGTCCTTATAATAGATGTAAGTGTACCTTATGTCTACACGAATTAGATGTTCTCCCCCCCCCCCATCTATATTTTTAGTTACTTATTCCTAAATCCCCTATCACAGATTTGCCAAAGAGGGTGGGGTCCTACCTTAAAGATCTTACATACTCTTTGATTTCCCTGGGGAGCTGTCCTTTCGGATTCCCGGAGTGTGTTAGTCCTCAAGGGAACTTCAGTATTCGAGAGGCAGTAAGCACGCTCCACCGTGGGTCACAGGTCCCTTTACCTTTTCCTCTCTGCCTCACCCGTCGATCCGGTTGCACCGGGCCACGGGATGAACCATCTTCTCGGCAGCAGAGGTATTTGCTCAGGGATCCCTTTTGTTCTTGCCTTTCTCGACACGGTTCCCAATTCCTTTTCCAAAGGAGAACTGCAATAATACCGGGCATCTATTTCCAGCAGTATTCCTTTTTACAAAGGGAGTGGGTTTACTAGCATGAGAACAACATGCCTCTGAATTTAGACCCTTTAGTAAAGATTCCCTATTGCCTGTAAAAATTCATGTCTTACCCACTTCCTCAAAAGCTCCCCTAATTTTAGAATGGTTTCTGTTAATTCCCCTTTTAACACCCTCTATAAATACCAGCCGAAGGTCTTTCTCAGTGGTATTGGATCCACCACTGTTTTTGGCAAATCCTGCAAACAAAAGCACACAAAAGGATAATATTCCCACCCCCTCCCCTAATTCTGCAATATATATATATATATATATATATATATATATATATAGTATAATCTTTTGTCATTGCATCTAGCATCCATAATTTTTTGTTGGTCTTCGGGAATAAACCCGTAGGCGACGCTGGCGCCAATATTCGTTCTCGGCATACAACTTAATGGTAAGTGCAGAATGAGGATAAGGCACAAATACATTTTTATCACACTCAAAAATGATTATTTACGTGATTTTTTACAATAAGCTGAAAGAGTAACATATGTGCAGATTTCATTGGCATTGATTGCCCAGAAAGCTTGTTCTCTGTTCTCGAGTAATTGATGTATATTCTGAACAGACCTGGGCCCACCCATAAACCACTATAATTGTCTTTCCCACACAGAGTATCTCCGGTGTTCCTGATAACACTCTGCACATAAATTATAAAATAAACGTCTAGCATAAATCCATTTTAGTGCTTTACATTTACCACATTTGAGCAGGATCCAAGGGGTACAAAAGATGCATTTTGTACGTTTTAAATATTTAAATGTTTTGAACTGTTTTGCAAAATAGTTTGATTGTATATCTTGAAGGGTTACCCTTTCAGACTCTAAAGATAGCATATCCCTGCACCATTGGAGGATTCGTTCTTCCAAGAGTTTCCAGCGAAATTGCTCCCTCTCACATGCCTCCGGACACAATCTATCATCAAGTAGGGCAGGCTGCCACATTGGTAGTTCCATTTGTCCATATGGTTGTTTTGTTTCAAAGTCTCTAGGGTACAATGTCTTAATATTCAGAGTCCAAGCCAAACTGGCCGAAATCTGTCCAACACATTCACTACGCTGGTTCCTGGTTTTTTGTTTTGTTTTGGTTTTTTTTTTTCCCCCCCGCAGTCCCTGCCAGGGAGAATAAAAGGTCCTCTTGATCTAGGTGAGGACTATCTCTTTTGAGCTTAACCTTTAGATTTCTGGGCTGACTCATTATTTCCCATGTGTGCTCAGATTCAACTGGTCCCTTTACTCAACTAGCATGAGTCCAGCCTTTCTCAGCCATTCGAATGGCAGTTTCTGTGGTAAGCAATACCACATAAGGACCTTCCCAACAAGGTGTTAGGGAAGCTTCTTTCCAGGTCTTAACACTTTATCCCCAGGTTTGATTTAATGGAGGGCAACATCTAAGGGAGGTCTCTGCACTAGTAACCCTTTATCCCAGAGCTCCCTTCTATTCATCAAAAGGGTTAGATATTGGTTTATCTGTACATTTTCCAGACAAGGATGATCTGCCAGTGCCTCCATGTCATATGGCATTCCATATAACATCTCAAATGGGGAAATCCCTACATCTGTCCGTGGCTGGGTATGGATATTCAGTAAGGCCAGTGGTAAACATTTGAGCCAGGGCATTCTGGTTTCTATCATTATTTTAGTCAATTGCCTCTTTATTTCTCCATTCATTCTCTCTACTCTGCCCGAACTCTGAGGGTGCCATGGGGTTTGATATTGCCATTGTGTTCCTAAAGCAGTAAAAACTTCTTTTGCCAATTTGGAATCAAAATGAGGGCCCCTGTCAGAATCTATTACTTCAATCAAGCCATATCTAGGAATGATTTCCTCAAGTATTGTTTTAACCACCACATGGGTTGTTGCTCGAGCAGTGGGAAAGGCTTCTACAAAGTGGGTCAGGTGATCTACCAGGACCAATAAGTATTTGTATCGTCTTACTTTAGGTAATTCTGTAAAATCTATCTGTGCATGGGAGAACGGTCTATGGGCCAACTCCCTCCCCGCCATTACCCGGGACTTCTGGTGCTGTTTGTTAACCTTCTGACAGGCGAGGCACCGGTGAGTAATCTGCTTTGCCAAGTTATGCAACCCGATACACATGTATTTTATAGCAAACTGATCAATTAATGCTTGTGTGCCCCAGTGTGTTTTCTCGTGTATTGACTGGAGTATTCTTAGGGCTAAGGCCTTTGGGACCACTTCCCTCCCATCCTGCAACAACCAACTCCCTTCTTTTTCTTGTATTCCCATCTGCTTTAATTTTTCCTGTTCCTTTGCAGAGAAAGTTAGGATATACTTTGAGCCATGATACCAACAACGGATTTTCTCTGGGTTGTCACAAGAACACCTTATAGCCTCGGTCCCAAAAGTCTTCCAGCAAGCATAACAGGGGGTCTCCTCTAAATCTTTACCACATGTAGAACAATTTTCTCTAGATCTCACAATACTACGTTCTTGGAGTGTCATCAAAGCTGCTCTTTTAGCTTCCTGGTCCGCTAAATTATTCCCTCGGGTAGTGGCTCCAATTCCTGTTTGGTGGCCCTTAACATGCACGACCGCTATCTCTGCAGGGCCTCTTATGGCTTTAAGGGTTCTTCGTATTAGTTCCTCATGAATTAACCCCTTGCCCTGGAAATTGATTAATCCCCTTTCCTCCCAAATCTTTCCGAAAGTGTGCACAATGCCAAACGCATATTTAGAATCTGTATAGATAGTTCCGGTTTTGCCCTTAAGCCATTCTAAAGCTCGTAAGACAGCGTAGAGTTTGCACGCCTGGGCTGACCAGCTAGGGCTCAAGGGTCCTGATTCTACCACTGAAAGGGTTTTGCCATTCACTATTGCATACCCTGACCTTCTTTTCCCTTCCACTACTCGAGAGGACCCGTCCACAAACAGCCTATCTCCCATTTCTAACTCCTCTTCTTCTGGTCGGGGCGAACTTTTGTTTGTTCCTCAATGTTCTGCAGACAGTCGTGAGTGAGTTCTTCTTCAGGTTCCCCATAAAGGAACTGGGCTGGGTTCTGAAGGGATGTAGTGCCTAATTTTAATTTTGGGGATGCTATTAGTATCCCTTCATATTTCAAGAGCCTTGCATCCGTGATCCACTTTTCAGCCTTTTGTTGTAAAAGTCCCCTAATATTATGTAGAGATGGTGCATGCAGCTATGCTCCAAAGGTAACCTTGCTGGCTTCCTCCACTAATAGCGCTGCTGCCCCTATTACTTGGAGACAAGTTGGCCATCCCTGACTAACAGGATCCAGTAATTTGGAAAGATACGCCACAGGCTTTTTACTCCCTGCCCAATTTTGTGCTAATACCCCATATGCAGTACCTTCATCTATATTGACAAACAGATAAAAAGGCTTTCTGAGGTCAGGGAGGCTGAGAACCGGAGCGTTCACCAGCTCTGTCTTTAATGTGTCCAGTCATTCCTCATCTTCCTTAGACCACTTAACTAGTCCCTCCTTTGTGAGCTTATCATACAGGAATTTGGTTTTCCTACTAAAATTTTCAATCCACGTCTACAATATCCGAATAGCCCCAACAGTTGTCTAACTTGCCTTTTATCCTTGGGGCACAAAGGGAAAGTATACCCTGGACCCTGTCAGGATCCAACTTTTTTGTTCCCTCAATTAACCTGTGTCCTAAATATTTTACCTCTTTCTCTACAAACTGCAATTTAGATTTTGAAACTTTTAGGCCTTTTAGACTAAGGAAATTTAACAACTTTATACTTCCCTTTCTAACTGATTCTTCCTCTTTTCCTGCTATTAGCAAATCGTCCACATACTGAATTAAGGTGGTCCCTTCCTCGGGGTGATATTCCTGCAGGATCTGTTCTAACCTTGTCCAAACAGATTAGGGGATTCTGTAAATCCCTGGGGCAATACTGTCCATCGAAGTTGTTGCTTGCAGGTGTGTGTCTGGGTCTTCCCATTCAAATGCAAAATAATCTTGTGATGTTTCCTTAAGTGGGCAAGCCCAAAATGCGTCCTTAAGGTCTACCACTGTGTAATACCTGTCCTCAGGCCCCAGTTTACTGAGTAAGGTACATGGATTAGCTACCACAGGGAACCTGTCAACTGTTCTTTTATTAATTTCTCTCAAATCATGTTCTAACCTATAGCTCCCATCCGATTTTCGAACAGGTAGTATGGGAGTATTGAAGGGTGACATGCAAGGTTCAAGCAACCCCTGCCGCAATAGCCGTTCAATTTCTGGTTTTAATCCTTTCCTCCCTTCGCTGCATAGAGGGTATTGCTTTGCCCTGATAGGAATTTCAGGATTTTTAATGGTTACCTCAAAAGGAGGAATATCCAATCTGCCTACAGTGTCTGGAGTGTACCAAACTTCTGGGTTAATTTCTTCTTCATCACTGATCCTTAAAGGGCATAATTTTACGCTTAATTTATCTTCAATTATCTCTATCCCTATTCCTAATTCAATCATAAGGTCCCGCCCCAAAAGATTATAATCGGCTTCTGGGACCAACAATAAGGACCCTATTCCTATTTTAGGAGGCCCTTCAATTAGCATATCTTTTATCATAGGTACACCAAAGGGTTCCCCCTTAGCTCCCACTACCTGCACTACTTCTGCAGACAAATTACATCCTTTAGGGAGAGTTTGTACCGTAGATTGTTCGGCACCGGAATCCACAAGGAATTCGTATACCTGTTGCTGGGGACCTATTTTAAGCTTTACCTGGGGCTCCATTGTTTCTCTTTTCCCCAGCAAGTAGAGCCCCTGACACCCCTAGTCCCGAAACTGTTTCTCATCTGCTTGCCTTTCGCGGCATTCCCGTCGCATGTGTCCTTTCTTCCCACAGTAATAGCAAACAACCCCACCCCCCTTTTCTCTTGCTTCATCTTTCTTTTGTATACCTGGAACCCTCTGACTCATTTGCCCCTTCTTTTGACCCTCTCATACTGCTTCCACCATTATCCTCATTTGCTTGTGACTTTCATCTTCCCTTCTGACATACACCTTCTGGGCCTCCCTTAACAATTCATCTAAGCCTCTGTCCTGCCAATCCTCCATCTTCTCTAGCTTCTTTCTAATATCCACCCATGCCTTGGCTACAAATTGCGTTTTCAGCAAAGCTTGTCCTACTTCCGAATCAGGATCTATTCCTGAATATAGCCGGAAACTTTTTCGTAATTGCTTCAACCATTCAGTGGGGTCCTCATCCTTCTTTTGTTGTTCACTAAATGCCTTACTTACATTCTTTCCTCGAGGGACAGATTCTTTTATCCCCTGAATAATAATCGTCCTCAAGTCACTCATGTGAGCTCTATGCTCGGGACTCTGATTATCCCAATGAGGACGTTGGAGTGGCCATTTCATGTCTCCCTGCGGCCCCCGTTGGTGATCCCAGTCCCAAACTCTCATTCCAGCTCCTCTTATCATTCCCCGTTCCTCGGGTGTGAACAAAATTCCCAATGTGGATTGTAATTCATCCCAGGTATATATATTAGGTCCCAAGAATTGATCCACCCTTTCCCCTACCCCTAGTGGATTGTCCAAGAGATGTCCCATTTCTTTCTTAAATTCCCTGACATCCCCTGAATTCAAAGGAGCCATCACGTATCCTACCCCAGGTATTTGAGCAGGCTGACCTGGTTGTCCTGCATTGGGGTTTGGAATCATGCCCACTCCTACTTCTCTTAATGGAAGTAAAGGAGCCCGGCCCGCATCCCGCCGGGACTGGCTCCTAGTTATTGTCCTTCTTTCCCGGGGAGAATCAGGTTCTAACTTGACATTGTCAAGGTCCTGAATAGGGGGTGCAGGAGGTGGCGACGGGGGAGGAGGAGGAGGGAGTGGTAAATCAGGATTTTGTGGAGGTGGTAAATAAGGTGGGGGAGAAGGATCAGGCATTTCCCAATTATCTCCTGATATCTTCTTCTTTTTCTCAGATTTCAATACAAATAGGGAGAAACGGGTCTCACCAACAATCCATAGGGCAGCGTATTCACTTTCCTCCGCACTAAATGGTTCCTTTGAATTAACATATGTGTTCAGGGCTTGACAGATCCAATCCTCAAATGCTCCAAACACAGGCCAGTAAAGGCTATCTGCCCTGATCTGTTTCCCTCCCCAAACCTCCATACAATAATGGATCATCTCCGCTCGGTCCTTCCCCCTTCTGGAGGGATAAGCATCCCAGAACTTAATCATCAAGCCTAAAAGGCTCTCTGGAGGTATTGAGGGGGGCCCTATGTGAGGTCCTTTCTTTATGGAATTAGGGGGCTTGCTCTTCCCCTGTCCCATCTTCCAGAGTGTCTTTAGAGGGTTTACTCTCCCCTTATCCCCTCCCAGAGCGTCTTCTTGCACACACTCTCTCGCTTCCCCTGGTTCGTGGCCCAGTCCCTCGTGGGTACTTGGGAAATGCACTATAAGGGGTCCACACTCGCACCATCCAGAGGACGTCTCATACACCGCACTCCCGGAGTGCCACACTCTGGGATCCCAACCCCAACCGGACGCTACCCAGGGCTTATACTCATGCTCCTCGCCGCGTCTTGTCCGGGCTTCGTGCACAAAGATTATGGGGTTGCCGGCCTTCAATTTGCCTATTATCGAATTTGGGTTTGTCAGTCGGGGGTCCTGGAGAATGGCAACCTTGGGGCCACCGTGAGGTGGGGCGCCTCCCCAACAGGTTCTCTTCTCCAAGAATTTTCCCGATCCGAGTCACGGCACCAATTTGTTATAAGTTGCGGTGAAGAACCAATCACCGACAAGTGAGTTCAAATAAAATGTAATTTATTAATTGATAAAGCAAGCGATAATAGGCAAATTACAGCACTGAGTGAAGCCAACAAAAGGCTTGCACCCACCTGGGAGCGCTGGGTGTAGCCGGGGAGTCACCGCTCCAACCAACGGCCCACACCACTCCGCAGTTCAGTCCTCCTTTTTATCTGTTGTTGTTGGGTGTCCTTCTGGCGTTCTCTGCATCTGCGCCGATAGTTGCTAGGGGGTCTTATTCTGCCTTCTGGTGGTCGCCTGGACGAAGGCTCCCATCCTCTTCCTCGAGGTCTTACAATAGCTTTGACCATATATAGGCACATAGCTACATATAGTTACACATTTGCTTATTTAGCCTTTCAACATATTAGCTTCTGACAGCTTGTGGTTTAAGCCTTATGACAGTTATTTTGCAATATATTAGCCCGTTATATTCATCTTGCAACATATTAGCTGGTTACATATATCCTTGCATTTTTTTTCTATTATTGGGTTTTCCCCCTCTTATATTCTTTTTAGCAACTTGATGAACAAACTAAGACATTAACTCATTACAGAACCACTGTAACAGGGAGGACCTGCAGCAAACCAAAGTACAGCTTAATTCAACTCAAACATATAAGAACACAATACAACAAGCAACAAGTGATCTAGCTTGGATATGGGGTCTCCAGAGGACAACGGTCTTTGGGAACTGCCTGGAAGGAAGCAATTTTCCAGGCACTCGACCACAAACCATAAAATAACTCCATGCATTCCTTGGAATGACAGCTTGGTGCCAACTGTGCATATACAGCTGCAGATTGATCATGAAACCTTTATACAAATTGGTGAAAATCTCTAAAAATACTGTGATATGGATCCCCGAATTGAACAGGGCCTTTGAAGATCTGAAGGGTGAACTCATGAGGGCCCCTGCTGTGGGGCTGCCTGACATGAGCAAGCCCTTTTGGTTTTTCCCACATGAAGGACGGAATAGCTTTAGGGGTTCTGGCACAACACCTGGGTCCTTGCAAAAGGGCAGTGGCATTTTTTTCTAAGCAACTGGATACTGTGAGAAAGGGCTGGCCCGCCTGCCTCAGGGCAGTAGCAGGAGTGATCATGAACATTGAAGAAGCAAGGAAGTTTACACTAGAACAAAAGATGACTGTCTCAGTGTCACACATGGTGTCAGCTGTTTTAGATCAGAAAGGGAACCATTGGCTGTCTTCCTCGAGGTTCCTAAACTACCAAGCAGTCCTGGCTGAATCTGATGATACTGGAATTCAAGTGACCAATATTGTTAACCCTGCCTCCCTTCTGCAAGGAAAGTCCAAAGCTGAACCTGTAGTACACGACTGCCTAGAGACCATGGAAGCTGTGCGCTCCGGGCGCCCAGATCCAAAGGAACAGCCGCTCCCAGATGCCGTGAACTGGTTCAGCCATGAACTGCTGCTGTGATGGCAGCAGTTTTGGGAGACAGGGAGTGCGAATGGCGGGCTACGCCGTGAGCACAGTCTCAGAGGTAATCGAGTCAAAGCCATTTCCAGCAGGAACCTCAGCACAAGAGGCTGAGCTGATAGCCCTCCCTCTAGCATTAGAAGTGGCAAAAGGAAGGAAGTTAGTGTTTGGATGGATTCCAAACATGCCTATGAAATTGTTCATGCCCACGGAGCCATATGGAGGGAAAGAGGACTCCTGACTGCACAAAAGAAGATGGTCAAATATGCAGCTGAAATCCTCAGGCTCCCTGAGGCGGTGGAGCTCCCACTGCAAGTGACAACTGTACATTGCTGAGGGCACTCTAAAGGTAACACCCTCCTGGAAGCAGGTGACAGATTTGCAGATTATGAAGCTCAAATAGCTGCTGAAAGAAATGAACCACTTGTGGCAGCTCTAATACCTACTGCAGTATCAACTAAGCAGCCTGTAAAATACCAACCTTCTGATTATAAATGGATTAATGAAAGTAAAGGAAAACTTTCAGAAAATGGCTGGGGACAATTAGAAACAGGTCAAGTAATAATACCAGAGAAGTAAATGAGACAGTATGTGAAATGTGAACATGATAAGACTGGCTGGGGAGCAGAACCCAATACCTAAAGGTACAAATTGCAGGCCCAGGCTTGCAGAACACTGTTAAAGAAGGACCATCACATTGTGTGACTTGTTTGAGGAATAATCCAAATCCAACAGTCAGGCTAGAACAAGGGGTTTTGAGCAGAGGAGCTTTTCCTGGAGACTTGTGGCAGATAGACTTTGCTGAACTCCCAAGAAAGGGGGGTTTGCAATGTTTGCTGGTACTTCCTGATACTTTCTCTGGGTGGCCAGAAGTGTTCCCTTGTAGGACAAAGAAAGCTAGAGAATTGATAAGAAAAGTATTGCTGAATGAGGTCATACCTGGTGCACCTGGAGAAATATCCTCTGATAGAGGATCTCATTTCTGTGCCATCTCAAATGGTGCAAGCTGTGTGCCAAGCATTAGGAATCCAATGGCAGCTTCATACGCCCTACAGACCACAAGCTAGTGGTCAAGTAGAAAGGCTGAATCATATGATCAAACAGCTCAAATTTGGCAAGAAGTGCATTTATATTGGTATCAATCTCTACCTATTGCCTTCATCAGACTCAATAAAACCTAGGTCTAAAGAAAAAGCCCATTTAAAATGATTTATGGCAGACCTTATGGATTAAAAGTCACTCATGATGAAAATTTGGCTCAAGATGGTAGTCTAATAAAGCCTCTTATTTGGCCTTATCATAAAGCAGAGCACTAGGGCTCAGGAGCTCAGTCCCTGGCTAGGGACCGGGTGCCCGAAGCTAGCTCGCTCATGCCAAGGCCGCAGGGCTACCATCTAGCAAGCATGGTGATTATCAGCTCTATAGTGATTGCAAGCTCTCAGGATTTCAGCTCTGCTTGCTAGGTAGTGGTGCCCTGGGCTGGAGGCTGCAGCAGACGGAGAGAGAGGAGAAGGAGAAGGCGCAGGCTGTTCCACGGAGATGGCTTTATTTGGGGAGGTCCGTGAAGGGTCTCTGCTCTTCTTCTTTCTCCCCTAATGGGGTACAGTACGCTTCTTTTATAGGGTTGGAAAGGATCCAAGCTTGACCAATGGGTAAGGGGTTAACATGACATTGCCTTATAGGGTTACAGAGGTAGGTTAGGGGGTGGAGGACAGAAAAACAGGAATTTTCTTTTGCTGTTTCAGCATTCCTATTGTTCATATCCTCCATGGTGCTTTTCCTAAATCTATGGGGTTTACTACAACTCCACTTTCTGTTTTTACAAAAAAGGCGTTCGTTATAGTTCTTTTGAATCAGTGAACAAGGCACGAGAACATAGCTAACACAATAACAACTACAAGGAGAATCAACAACATTCCCTTAACCAAGGATGCAGCCCATCCTGTTAATCCCCATTGCCCGAAAAGTTCATTGACCCAGTCTGGGATTCTTTCTACTTTCAAGTCCTTCATGAGATCTTTCAGTTTCTGGATGTTCGCATGGATGGATTCCGAGCGTGAAGAGAGGTTGAAGCAGCACATCCCTTCGAAGTCTTCACAACCGTGTCCATGGGCAAGCAGCAAGAAGTCGATTGCTGCTCGATTTTGGAGAGAAGCCTGTCTTGTGGTTTCTTCTTCCTTTAAGAGATCACTCAAGGCTGCAGATGTAGCGTTAGCTTGTTTACTGAGCCAGCACCCAAGGTGATTGATTTCACCGAGGGCTTTAGCTGCAGCTACCCAGGGTAAAAACAGGGAGACAGCAATCTTTTTTGGTTTGTTCCAATCGTATAATTTAGGATCGCAATTTTCATCAAATTCAGTGTAGGACCTTTTTTGTCGTTTTGATTCGCTTTCTTTTTTCCAATTATGTAACAGGGTGATGTTTGGGGTAAGGGTAGAAAGTTTTCCAAGGGTACAGGGACCTCCCTGGAGTCGGGAGGGGATCCCAGCCCATACTCTGTCACCACAGATAAGAAACATTCCCTTGGGTAATACTTTGGGATGGAGAGAGGACACAGAAATCACACGAGCCGTGTAATTGCACCAATCGTGAGAGTTATAGGCTTTGTTAATTGGTGATATCTCTTTTCGATATGTGTTTTTGTTCTGGTCAATTTCTGGCCAATTGTTTTTTGGACGTCTAAAGTAAAATTTTACGCAGTATGTGGCCTTGGAGGACCCCAACAGATCTAATTCTTGGGGTTCCTCTCGAGCATCTGGCAGAATTTTTGTCCACTCGTCCCAAGTATCAACCACATTGGGTCTCTTACCTGTGGTGCGGAGGATCTCTGAGTTATAGACAGGCCAGTCATCTGCTACAAAGGGAATTCCTACTAGACATGTGGAAAGTGGGTTATCAATGCTTCCCATGGACAAGCACATGTTGTCCTGTTTTAATGTTTTTGCTAAGGTTACCCAAACATTATGGCTGGGCTGTGGGCTAATCCAGCCGAAGGCACGCGGTACGGTGAAGAACATCCAGGCAGCAGTGAGGACAGCAGCAACGGAGATATTTTTCATCTTTGGGCAGGAATAGGGCTTCTGATAGGGAATATGAGCAGAATTTGTTATCTTTATGATGAGAGGGTTTTCTGCCTTGTTCTTTTCTTGTTCCCCTCCTCCCCCCCTTTTTCTTTTAATTTCTAAGCTACACTATGGGAGGAGGAGTGGGTAGAGGGTTAAGGGGTTTTAAAAGTTAGGGAGAGGGAATAACAGTGTTGTTTTTTTTCTTTTTTCTTTCTTTAAATACAAAAAAAAACCAGTGTAACAACATATAGTTCAGAGAACACTTTTGTGTTAAGGCTATCTATGGTCTGATGCAGCAGACTGTTGCTTAGCTTTTCAGTTTTGTCTGCTGTCTTGTAATGGGGCGGTCTGTTCTTGTGTTTGTGGGTATTCGGCGACGTCTTCGTCTCCAGGCAGAGCTGGTTTGGTTTTGAGGTGGTCTTGTGTTTGCCTCAGGAGCGTTCTTGTCCCCGTTTACAGAAGTAGTGTTCTCAGTGCCTAGGTATGGCTTTATGTTTTTTCCTGGGTACCACCTTGGACCAGATGGTAGTAGCACGCACGCATATCCTCTACCCCAGGTAATCAACTGGTGAGGCCCAGAAATTTGGTGTGTTTCAGGGTCCTTCACGAGCACAGGTGGTTTCTCAGTGAGCTTTGCTTGGGTGGTATTTGCAAAGTGGCGAAGTATTGGTGGGTCAGGCTCTGATGCTGTACAGTTCAGGAAGTTGATGACGTAGAGAGCCTTGCAAAGTCTTTCCACTGGAGATATGATTCTCGTGTCTCTGTTCTGTCGATCGAGGACTCTTTTGAGGGTTTGATGTGTCCTTTCCACGATGGATTGTCCTGTGGGGTTTACAGGTATGCCGGTCTTGTGTGCTATTCCCCATTCATTGAAGAACTCCTTTAACTTGCGGGAAGTGTAGGCTGGTCCATTATCTGTTTTAATCTCTTTTGGTACACCCAGGGTGGCAAAAGCGAGGAGAAAGTGTTTTATTGTGTGCATGGTATTTTCTCCTGCATGTGATGATGCAAATACTGCTCCTGAAAATGTGTCGACCGATACATGCACGTATTTTGACCTTCCAAAAGGTGCGAAGTGAGTTACATCTGTCTGCCACAGCTGGCAGCTATTCAGACCTCGGGGATTGACTCCCATCCCCATGGATGGTATCTGATAGTTCTGACAGTTCGGACATGTAGCCACGATAGCCTTTGCCTGATCCTTTGAGAGCTTAAACATTCTCATAAGGGCAGGTATATTTTGATGAAAAAACGCGTGTGACAACTTTGCCTGGGCAAAGATGTTAGGAACATTAGCAGTTTCTGCTGCCATTGCTAATGCATCCGCTTTCCTGTTGCCTTCTGCAACAAAACCTGGGAGGTCTGTGTGTGACCTCACATGCATTATATGGTAAGGTTGCTTTCTGTGGGAGATTAGGTATATTAATTTAGAGAGCAGTTGGTACAACTTTGGATTAGAGACCTCTTTGAGAAGAGCATGTTCTGCTCTCATCGCTATCCCAGCGACATACGCTGAATCTGTAACCAGATTGAAAGGCTCGTTTTTAAACTTTTCAAAGGCTCTGACAACAGCTGCTAATTCTGCGATCTGTGGAGATCCCTCCACTATTTGTATGTCAGAGTGCCAATCTTGTGTTTGGGGGTCTCTCCATGTAACCACCGACTTGTGGGAAGACCCTGAGCCATCTGTAAAGAGGGTTAGAGCCTTGAGAGGTTTTCTACTTTGGATTTGTTTTGGAATCAAATGGAAGGTTACATCAGGGTTAAAAAGTTTGTGTTTTGGGATCCTAACTGAAATTTGGCCCGTGTAGCTATCCAGGGCAAACTGGAGGCTTTCATTGGTCTGGATCAAATCCTCAAAGTCTGTAAGAGTTATTGGTAAGTATATGCATTCGAACTCACAACCTGAAAGAGAGCGAAGGCGAGTCCTTGCCTTTTTTATTAAATGTGCTATGACCTCCTGGTAGGTGGTAAGTGTCTTTGTGGGCTGGCTATTTGTAAAGACCCATTCCAGTATCAACAAAGGGTCTCGAAGCTGTGAGTCCCATTGGAAAATCAGTCCATGGAATCGAGGTGCTTTTCCCAGGATGATGAACTTGAAAGGCAGACTGGGCTCGAAGCGATGGGCTTTGCGTGAAGACAAGGCTTCCTGGACTTTGGTGATGGCACTTCTGGCTTCTTCTGTGAGAGTGCAGGGAGAGTCCAGGTCCTTAGGTCCACAAAGAAGGTTGAACAATGGAGCAAGGTCCTCTGTTGTAATTCCTAGCAGTGGACGTACCCAGTTGATGGATCCGCAAAGGCTGTGTAAGTCCCTGAGGGTTTTTGGGTCGTCATTTATGGTGAGCTGCTGAGGTACGATGGTTCTTTCCCGGATCTGGACTCCAAGGTAAGTCCATGGCTTGGTGTACTGGATTTTGTCCTCACGAATCTCCATTCCTGCCTTTTCTATGGTTTCAATAGTCTTTTTAACTGTATTGTCCAAGTAAGCTTTGTCTGAAGCACACACCAGGATGTCATCCATGTAGTGATGGATGATAGCATCGGGGAATGATTTCCGAATGGGAGACAGAATGTGAGCCACATACCACTGGCAAATGGTTGGGCTGTTTTTTAGTCCTTGAGGAAGATAACGCCAATGATATCTTTTGAGCGGGGCCTCCTTGTTAAGAGAGGGAACGGAAAAAGCAAACCGTGGAGCATCCTCAGGGTGCAGAGGAATGCTGAAGAAACAGTCCTTAATGTCTATGATAGCAAGTGTCCAGTCTCTAGGCAGCATTGATGGGGAGGGTAGGCCAGGCTGGAGGGGGCCCATGTCCTCGATGACCTCGTTGATTCTGCGAAGGTCGTGGAGGAGCCTCCACCTGTTTGTCCCAGGCTTTGGTAGAAAGAAGACTGGAGAGTTCCAAGGGCTATTGGACTCTACTATGTGGCCTTTTGCGAGCTGTTCTTCCACCAGGGTGTTTAGGGCGCGCAGTTTGGCTTTATTGAGGGGCCACTGTTCAATCCAGAGTGGCTTGTGACTTTTCCAGGTGAGACGAGGTGTTTCTGGCAGCGCGCTTACCTCAGTGGCCCCGATTAGAAATCCTGAGTGGGAATACGGAGGGAAGCTCCCCACTGGGATAGAACATCTCTGCCCCAAAGGGTGATGGGGGCCCTTACCACAAATGGACGAATGGTTGCCAGCTTGCCTTCAGGCCCTTCCACAAGGATGTTGTTCTTGCTTCTCATGGACACTGTGGCTCCACCAATCCCTGAAATCATGCCTGCAACAGGTTGTAGATCCCAGTGTGCTGGCCATTCTGAGCGGGCGATGATGGTCACATCAGCACCGGTGTCCAGCATCCCTGGCAGGTGGGTCTTCTCACCTTTGCAGGTGAGGCCGCACTCGATGGTAGGCTTGGATGGTCCCACAACTTGTGCCCACATAGCTGTAGGGTTGAGAGGAATCTGTTCCCTGTGATCCTTTGGGAGTAAAAAGGCTTGTGCTATTGGAGTTCCCTTTGAAAGAAAAAATGGTGAGTCTATGCAGTATACCTGGACGAGAATCTCTTGTCCTGGCTGCACTGTCAGCACTTTTGGAACAACGAAGATCTCCTTTGGGCTATTAAGAGAGTCACCTATAATTAAAATGTGCGAAGGACCACCTTTTGGCCCATATTTGCCTGTGGGAACATGGTGAACATTCTCATTATTAAAGTCAATGGACAAAGCAGTTACCAGTTGATGGCGGGTTCCCATCTGGGTTGCCCCGTGGGTTGGATCCTCTTCTTGTGGTCCGGAACTTCCTGGGTTGGTGCGTGGTTGGGTCTGGGTGGCCTTTGATTTGTTGTCAGCGCCCGGGGCTCGACCGGGCGGCGCAAGAAGTTTCCCGAATGCTGCTGGTAGCGCTGCTGAGTCTGGGGTCTTTGGTAATTGTTGCGGTGGTATCGGGGGTGTGATCTCTCTGGGCAGTCCTTTATATAATGTCCAAGATCTCCACAGTGATAGCATTTAGCTTGGTCTTTAGAAGCTATTACTGCATATGCACCAGAAACTCCTTCAGCAATACCTTTAGCAACTGCTTGGGCCACTGTATTTTCAGTGGACATGTGGCGTGTACAGCATTCTAGCATTTGCTCTATGGTGGGGTCTGTATCCATAGGTAGAGACCTCAAAATGGCTTTGCATTTTTCATTAGAGTTACACAAGGCAAGTTTACATAAGAGTTCCTTCTTTGCCTCTGTGCTCTCTATCTGTTTCTCCAGAGCATCTCTAAGTCTGTCCACAAATTTGATAAAACTTTCATCTGTCCCTTGTTTAATAGTAGAAAAATGCATTGTTGGCATTGACTCATCATGCACGAGAAGTAAAGAGGTTTTTGCTGCGAGAGCGATGTCCTGCAGTGCCTCTTTATTCAAGGTTTCCAATTGGTCTGCTGGTTTCTGTAAGTCACCTTCACCAGCTAGTTGGGCTACTGTAAAATTCGTCTTAGTAGCATCCGCAGAATATGAATCTGATAATGTTTTTAAATGTCTTTTCCAATGCCTGTCCCATAACAAATATTCTGCTGGGGACAGGAGGCAGTGTGAAATATTTTTCACATCGTGGGGAAGTAAGACATGTGCTGAGAACATGGCTTCTAAGAAATTTCTAAAAATATGTGAGCTTCGCCCATGTTCTTTGGCTATATTTCTTAATTGCACTAGTTCCTTGTTCGAGTTAGCTTTCCACGTCTTTATAGCGGACTCGCCACCATTCCGTCCTTGCTTATATTCTACTGGGAAAGCATTAATTTTCTGTGCCAGCTCCCAGTCCCCAGCCTTTGTCGCTTCTACTTTAATAAGAGCCCATGGATCCGTGTGGATCGTATCAGAGTCAGATTCACTGCAAGAGCTCTGGTCCTCTGAGGAGGACTGAGGGGGGGTTGCTATCCGTGACTTATGCTTTTTTCGTTTAGAAGCGTTTTTCAAAGGTTTCAATGGCTGGGGGGGGAGACATGGCATGACCTGGGTAGGGGGAGGCGCCAATGGAGCTGGGATTGCAGCACAGCACGCACAGGACCGGGTGGGGGGGGTAGCACCGTGGGGGGTGTCTGGGATTCCGTTCGGGTGGCATTGAGGGTGGGTGGGGGGTTGGGGGCACGCGTGGTGGGGGCAGGGGGGCTGGGCAGGGTGGGGGTGCGGGCATGGGGGGAGTGAGGGTGAGCCGGCAGTGGTACCGGTCTGAGGTGCCGCAGTTACGGAGTGGGGTGGTGGGACTGTGCTTGTGTGAGGTGTCTCTGCTGTGGCAGGCAGGGAGCAGGGGGAGGCAGCGGGGATGGACACGGGCTCAGGAGCGGCAGGGGTGTGGCTCGGGCAGCCGTCGGGAGGGGCCGGGCCGGTCAGAGCCGGGGCGAGGGGAGCGGGGGCGGCGGGCGCGGCAGCGGGAGGGACGGTGGGGGACACCAGCGCGGGGATGGGGGGGTACGCAGCGGAGGGGGGCAGAGCCGACGCAGGGGTGGAGGGGGCGGCAGAGGCAGGAAAAGGGACCCCCGGGACCGGAAGCAAGGAGGAAGCCGAGCCAGGAGTAGGGGGGATGTGTGGAGTTACAGATAAGGTAGGACTCGCGGAGTTGGGCAGCGCAGGTCCCGCAGGGGTGGAGTATGTGGGGGGGGGAACTAGGGTGGGCAGCGTAACCTCTGCTTTAGGAGTAACGGAGGCGAGGGGGACTTTAGGACCTAAGGGGTGGTGTGAGATATGCAAGTGACATTCCTCTGAGTCCTTATCGATCTCTTTAGTATTTGAAGAGGAAGTGTCTGTTAAGCCCTGCAAGATTTTTTCTCTGTTACATCTTTCAACGGTTTTAGTTATTATATGGAATAAAGGCAAATAATTAGTTACAGAGAAATCCTGGTTTGTTTGGGAGATATATATTGTGTTCCCGATCATATCCCAAAACGAATTTTCAATGACTGCTTTCTTATCAGTATCAGGGTATTGCGAAATAATCCAAGTTACAAATTTTTTAAGGTTAGTTTTCGAGAGCTTGCCTTTAGAAAAGGAGAAGTTGTTAGCAGATAAGATTTCTAAAATAGTTGAATATATCTCTCTCTCGGTTTTACTTAGTTTTAATGTACTAAAAATTGTACCCATGTTAATGGTTAGCCCTTCCAGCAGAAGAAAAACGTGAAAAAAAAGAAAAAAACCCGAAACCAAAAAGTTTTAGAGCCCCGAAGTTATGCGCGCAATATTAGTTAATACTTACAATTCCTGGGGTCCGAGATCTGTGGAAGGGGTCTGCTGTCGTCAGTTCTTCTCGGAACTTTCTGTCGTTCAGATGTAAGTTTTGAGTGTCGAACTGACCCTCCTGGGGAAAGGATTTTCTAAAACGAAGAGTCCCTTCACAGAAGGAGCGGCTTCCCAAACAGGCAATCACAGAAAACCCCAGGGGGGCTTCGTTGCTCAACCGACGGATATCGCCTCTGAGGGAGTCCGTTGTCCGAAGTCGTTGGGACGCCACTTTAATAAAGCCTCTTATTTGGCCTTATCATAAAGCAGAGCACTAGGGCTCAGGAGCTCAGTCCCTGGCTAGGGACCGGGTGCCCGAAGCTAGCTCGCTCATGCCAAGGCCGCAGGGCTACCATCTAGCAAGCATGGTGATTATCAGCTCTATAGTGATTGCAAGCTCTCAGGATTTCAGCTCTGCTTGCTAGGTAGTGGTGCCCTGGGCTTGAGGCTGCAGCAGACGGAGAGAGAGGAGAAGGAGAAGGCGCAGGCTGTTCCACGGAGATGGCTTTATTTGGGGAGGTCCGTGAAGGGTCTCTGCTCTTCTTCTTTCTCCCCTAATGGGGTACAGTACGCTTCTTTTATAGGGTTGGAAAGGATCCAAGCTTGACCAATGGGTAAGGGGTTAACATGACATTGCCTTATAGGGTTACAGAGGTAGGTTAGGGGGTGGAGGACAGAAAAACAGGAATTTTCTTTTGCTGTTTCAGCATTCCTATTGTTCATATCCTCCATGGTGCTTTTCCTAAATCTATGGGGTTTACTACAGTAGTCAATATATCTATGACTATTTAATGGCTATAAACCAACAATTGCACCAGAAGTTTAGTACTGTGTTTGAGAATCAATCTAAGCAGTCAGATCATAAATTGCATACAATTGATCCGGGTGGCTGGGTGTGTGTTAATAATTTTACAGGTGATCATCTGCAGGAAAAGTGGGATGGACTGTTCCAAGTGCTCCTGACTACCTTTTTCCATCTGAATAAAGGAAAGACCTGCCTGGATTCACTACACCCCTTCAATCTTCTTGATTCAAGAAATCACCAACTAAACCCTGGATAACCAAACCTGTTGGGGATCGTGGACTAAAACTGAAATTCACTCCTAAACCATTAAATTCATATTGTATTTCACTGTCTTTTTCATTGGTTATACTGACAGTGCCTTTGATGTTAACACCTGTGTAACACTAATAGGAACCCTAGCTAATTATACAGGACTCAGGGATTGCAGGCTTTGCAGAGAGGTGCAACAATGGAACCTTCCCTTAACAGGGCTACCATCAAGCAATTGGTCAGATTTGAACCCCCACAGCTTCCACAATGCTGGTGCTCAATGTAGACAGGCAGGATCTTCTTGGGAAAGCCCCTTTTCCAGTTACAGCCTCTCAACGAGTCAGTCACAGACACACAGGGCTGAACAGGTCTGGAACAAATCTCGGCAGCGTTTCCGCTAACACAGCTGGGTAGGTCAGTGGCACCCAGCCAGTGAGTGATGATGGAAAAACTGTCTTTTTGATAGACATAGGGGAGACAAGTCAGTGAGAATTACCACCAACTGCCTTCTTCCTGATGCATCTGGGTGCCTTTGTGGGAATGGAATAGTATTAAAACAACTAGCAGGTAACTGGACTGGCCAATGTTCCATGGGATCCCTTATCCCTTGGTTACAGGTATAAATCAAACTCATGAAATGATGTAGAGAGCTTTTTGGATAATTGGTTAGCTGAGAAAGGACATTTCGATGTGATACCGATGGATAAGGATAGGGGAAACAAGCTGGGGATTATGTAACCGGTGTCCAATCACTGACAAAGGTCATAGTGACCTTCGCTGAAACGGGAAGACGGGGGAGAAAATCGCTTGCCAGAAAATGTAGATATCCTAGGTAGAGAAGCTAGAAGAATGCAAACATAGAAACAAAATAATCATTAGAGCATAGAAGTAGGTGCGGTTGATCTAAGTGTGCTTTAACCAATAATGAGCTCAGCTTTTGCAATATGTATAAGCTTCATTAACACCAATATAAATATGTGTGAGCTTTCAATAAACTTTGGGATTTGTCATCCATGCATATTGTGTGCTGCAATTCCTCCGCCGTTCACGACAAAATGACAGGTATTATTTGAGGACTGTGGAAGAACAGGCTCACAAAGAGAACACCCAATAAGCCAGTGGTGTGATACAGCAAGAGTTTCCACAGTTTTTTGAGGGCGTTTCTCCCAAATTTCAGAATTGCACAACTGGAAAAGGCAATTTCAGACATCCCAGCCGAAATAGAACTGATTGCTAATTCAACAGCAGATGCCTTGGGAAGACTACAAAGAGAAACAGACTCACTAAAAGAAGTAGTCTTTCAAAACCGCAGGCTGTTAGAAATGGTAACAGCCAAATGGGAGGAGTTTGTATTCTAATTAATGCCAGTTGTTGCACTGATATAAATCAATCAGGGCAAATAGCAATGGATATCTGTGCCATTTGGCAACAGGCACAAGTACTCCCTGCACTAACCCAAGGCATTACATCTTGGAGCAAATATTTGAGGGAAACTCTGACATCTTGGCTACCTAATCTGAACTGGCCTACACAACTTTTGGTAGGAATTTTAGGAACTGGAATACCATTCTTAGGAACCTGCATGATGAGCCAATGTTTCATATGGTATTGTAAACAAACTGCCACCACATATCACGAATGGAAGCAAAACAAAATGAGGTAAAGGATCGAAACAGGTAAATATTTTGAGAGCACAACAAGACTCTAGTTGCCAAAGAATTTGCAAAGGATAAAAGAAAGGGCGGACTTGATGCCTAGGCAATGAGATAATGCTTGAGCTACACAAAAAGCTGTAGCTGTGCAGAAAGAAGTAGCTACTTTGTAACAGGCTATGTGAATGAAGCATCTTTTGGAAATCAGCAAATTTAGCAGAACAAGCTACCTGCAAAAGCTGACCACTGGCTGTTGAAACAGACAATCCTATAGAGCATGCACAAGAAGCAGGCATGGAGAGCTCAAGCACGAGGAAGATTTATGAGCCTTCATGCAAAACGACCACCAGAGGCTGATGACCACCTTGTGCAGAAACCGTGCATGTGCTACAAGGGCTTGCATCACCATGGGATTAGAAAATATGTTGCAATATGAAGGTGAGGAAAGTATAATGTGCACATGCAGTAAAACATGTATAAAAACTACAACTGTTCAAAGAACGGATGAGTGAGTTTGTGGCGGAGCAATGCCCCTCACTCCCGGCACTGAATAAACAAATACCTTCTCCATAGGCCTTATACTATTGAGGGCTGTTTTCTTGCCTAGTTTTTGGCCACCAGCACCATAATCAGACACACAGAACAGCTTCTCCTCCCAGTTATCCCTATCCACTGCACATCCCCATGTGTCTGCAATGATGTTCACTGGGGAACCTCCCTATTTGTGGCTGTCCATGGCCATGTTCAGCAGGGATGCAGATTAGTGTGGACATGAGCTGCCACAGCCAGACACACAGTAACTGGAGCCTAGAATATCAGAGCCTGGGGAGATTCTTTTTTTTTTTTCCAGAATGCAGGAAAGAGAGTCAGAAAAGCACAGCGTTCCACTGAAATCTGATTTTTTTGAGAAACTCGGAAACTGATGATGTTGTGGTGCTACTGCGAATCCCTTCCATGAAAAAAATACAGTTCAGGAAGGAGCAACATCATCTGGCAGAGACCAAGTCTTGCCAGCAGTTTCTCCAGGTGCTCCGGCCATCATCCCCTGCAGGAAGGAGCACAGCCCCCAATGCAGGTGGGCTTTGGCTCCCTGTGGCACAGAAGCCCCCCGGGGACACAGGTCTCTGGGGCAGGAGACGGGCACCAGCGCTGCCAGGGCTCGGGGGGTGGCAGCTCTGCTTGGGCGGGGACTCTGCCACAGCTGCTGCTGTCAGCGCTGCCCGGGCCCCAGGGCTCAGAGCAGCATTCGTGCCCGGGCCCACACGTTCCCTGTGCGTGTCACACCCGCGGGTTTAGGATGGCCACGGGCCGGGACGTGTCCCAAGGAGGCCGTGCCGGCTTCCCTGGAAGGCCCCGTGCCCTTCCCAGCGCAGCTGCGTCGGCAGCCCTGGGGGCTCCTTCTGCTGCCCTGAGCCCGCAGAGCAGGGCAGCGTTTGCTGATGCTCTGAGCCCTTCCTAAAGATCCTGTGGGGCTGCCTTAGACACCTTGGGCCAGGCATTCCTTCCAAGTTAGGCCACTTTGGCTGGGCTGGGGGCAGCCCCAGGGCAGGCGGCAGTGTGTGCAAGGGCCCTGGGTGGCACGCTGCAGCACGGTCACCGTGCCATGGAACGGAACCTGGTGTCCAAGGCCCCTTTGTGACACATGGGACAAAGAACCTTGCCGGGGAGCTGGGAGCACACAACAGGGCACAACGGGACAGAGCGGTGCCGTGAGGAGCCCCCGCACAGCACGCTCAGGAGACTGAGGAGGTGGTCCCATTCCAGCCACCACAGGAGGGTGAGTGGCAGAGCTGGGCTGCAGGGCTGGAGCCTGCAGCCAACTTGGCCCCATCCCATCCCATCCTATCCCATCCCATCTCATCCCATCCCATCCTGTCCCATGCCATGCCATGCCATGCCATGCCATCCCATCCCATCCCATCCCATCCCATGCAATCCCCTGGGGAAATGCCCACGGACAGGACGGAAGAGGGCCCAGGCAGACACCCTGCAGTGGCCGTGGAAGATGGAAGATGGAAGACCATCATGGGCTCAGCCAGGACTGCCGAGCTGGCACAGGGGCATTCTGGGGCTCTCCCAGCCTGGGCAGCGCAGGGCTGGGCTGTGTTCTCCGGCCTCTCCCGCAGCCCCGGCTGCGCTCGCTCTTTGCCAGATGCAGCCCTGGAGCGTACGCTAGAGCAGGAATCCAGCCATGGCCGCTTCCGCAGCACAGCCCAGGTACCTGCAGCCACCCCCAGCTGGGCTGGGCCTGCTGTCCCTTCTCAGCCCAGCACCCTGTGTGCAGCACTCCATGCAACATCCCCGGCTTCCTGCCCTTCTCCTCCAGTTCATCTGCAAATTCATCAAGAGAATGCAGGAGGAAGAGACCATCGCCATGGGCACTGGGCTCCGAGCATACTCGCCCATGTTCCAAAACAAGACCAGCGCTGCCCTCCTGTGTATGCTTGTAGAGGAAGGTTTTCACTATCCAGACCAAGTAAGCAGCCTGTGGGCAGGGTTTGATCCTCCCAGGAATTGCTTGGCCTCCCAAGTCACGCATGCTGGTTGTTGTGAGCCTTTAAGGCCACATGGCAGTGCGCGGGGAAGCGAAGCACTTCTCTGGGCAAGCTGGGAACATTGCTCCCTCTGGCAGCTTCCCAAGTCTCCCTGTGCCTTCTCCAGGTGCCCGCCATGGTGAGGTTCGTCCACCATTGGCTCGTGGCCAATGACTGTGCTGAGCCCAGGCTGGACGAGGCCCTGCTGGACCTCACGGAAGCACAGCCAGATGACGCAGTCCTGACGCTCCTGCGTGTGGCCCCGTCCTGTGACAGGTATGGGGCCCACCTGCCCAGAGGGCTCAGGCCTCCCCAGCCCATCACCCTGTACAGCCTGCCACAGGTGTCTGAGCAACAGAGACTTCCAGGGCCCTCTGGCTGCTGCCTTTCCCAGCCCTGGCACGTCGGCCCCTAAACCTGCTGCCATGCTCCGTCCCTGCCCCTCAGGACTCTGTCCCCACAGGCCTGGGCTGCCTGGCTGCTGCTGGCCATGGCCAGTGGGCAGAGGCAGAACTGGCAGCCAGCTCAGCTCCCCCCAGTGCTGTGTCTGAGACCCCCCTGAGACAGAGCTCTGACCCCGCAGAGCTGCCATGGCCATGGAAGATGGAAGACCATCATGGGCTCAGCCAGGACTGCCGAGCTGGCACAGGTGACCCTCCTGGATGTGCTGGGAAGCTGTCAAGAGCACAGCACGTGCACCTCTGATGGGGACCAAACGGCTGTCTTTGGCCTGGCTGTGAGTTTCTGGAAGTGGCCTTTGCTGGCCCCAAGGCCGCCTCTCCAGAGCTCTCCATCCTCCTTCCCCCGCTGCATCTGCCTGCCTCAGGCGCTGGCCTGAAACCTGGCCCAGGGGCAGCTTCAGGCCCAGCAGACCCCGTGCTCCCCCTGCCTCTCTCCGGGCCTCTCCCTGCCACGCTCGGGCCCTGCCACACGGATGCCTGGGCACTGAGCACTGTCCCGGGGGGCTTTGTCCTTTGCAGGCAACCGTGGTGATGTGGAAGATCCTGCAGGTGCCCTGTCTGCCACGGATATTGAAGGTGTATTTCCCCCGCCTATTTGTGCATCTGCTCTTCCAAGTGTTCTCCAGCACAGAAGAGATGCCAGAGGAGGTCGATGCCTTCTGGAAGGGATGCCAGCAGGAGCACAGCCTTGCCACCAGCCCCAACAGGTGCTCCATCCCACTCCTCCTGTCCCTGCCACGTGGCCTGCCAAGGAGCCAGTGCTTCCAGCGTCACCTGGCCTTTGCTGTGCACACAGGTTTGCAGTGCGCACCCTGAAGTGCCTGCTCTGCCTTCTCCGCTGTGAGGATGTGGTGGTGGCAATGGAACGCAGGTGTGGCTGGGACACGCTGCTCTCTCTTGACACCCACCACTTTGCCGTGGCTCTGCTGGCCAGGTGAGAGCCCCTTCTCCCCACTGCCTCTGACATTTGTGCTCTGTGCCCAGGTGTCCCCCAAACTGCCCATGATCATGGGCCAGAGGGCCTTGTCACTGAAGGACGGCCAAGCAGACTGGAAAAGGCTGGCAGAGGAGGGTGCCCATGAGCAACCAACTCCCAAATGGCCGACGTCCCCTTGCTGGAAAGGTGGTGGGGAAAGATGAGAACTCTGAGAGTCACTCCTGGGAGAGATTTGCCCCACTGGCCCAGGGTCTTGTTTCCTTTTTCCTCTCTTTAGAGAAATTTGCCAGTCAGCCGTACACTTCTGTTCCGGGATTGCATTCTACCTGCTCGCCATGCTCGGCCAAGAGATGCCATCCTGGGATTTCCCTGCCCTGGCATTCCTTGTGGAGGTGAGACTCAAGGCCAGCACTGCCTCCCAGCTCTCTGCCCTCTCATAGGCACCGCTGCCAGGACGGTGCCCGTGCCCTGTGCTGCTTCCTGGGCCCAGCCCTGTGCAGTTCCGGGCTCCTGCTGGCTGGGTCCCTGTCAATGCCCGGTGCCTTTCAGGTCCTCGAGTGCCTGGACTTGAGGGAATGCAGTGACAGTGTCCTGGAGATCATGGCACAGAACCTGCAGAGCGAGCACAGGGCCAGGCGTTACTTGGCACTCAGAGGCCTCGTAGTGCTGCGCAGGAATCCCTTGATGGTGAGAAGGGGGCAGTGGCTGAAGCCGTGCAGGCAGCGTGGGGCTGGGCAAGGCAGTCGCTTGGCCTTGCCTGGGCATGGGGCGCTGGGGTAGCTGCTCCCAGCTCTCCTGCCTCTCGCTTCACTTCAGCTGCCCCAGTGCTTTGGGACAGGCCTTTGGCCTCTGGGCCCTGCGGCAGCAGGCTGGCCTTTCACAAACTTGTGTTCTGCACAGGCTGAAAAAATGGGCAGCCTGACTGAAAGTCTTGTGGAGCTCCTGCAGGAAAATCATAGCCACATGATCAAGATGACCATTCTTCTACTGCGATATTTGCTCCTGGATAATGGTGCCCCAATACCCACCCCCATTGCCCTGCAGCTGGCTGAGGCGCTCCTGCCACTCTTTGACCACGTAAGGCTCTGTGCCCACAGCCTCGGCCACCGGCTGCTGCCCGGACACTTGGTGCCCTGTGCAGATGCAGGCCTGTGCCCCGGGGGGCCTGAAGCAGCTGATGCTGAGGTCTTTTGCCCTTCCTCTCATACAGGATGATATCCAGGTGCAGCTGAACTCCATGTGTGTCTTTCAAGAGATGCTGGACTTATTAACAGAAGATGGAAGAAAGGCCCTGAAGTCCCACGTACGCCAGAGCCTGGTGCCACTCTACTTCCACTGCCATGATGAGAATCAGATTGTTGCTAAGGTGACGACCTGTGGCCACCTGCTGTCCCCCTGGGAGGGGACTGGGCTGTCTCCTGCCCTGGCTCCTTGCGGGCTGCAGCCTCCTTCAGGCTGTGGCACTGGGATGCTCCTGTGCCCTGGCCTGTGGGGCCATCTGTGCCTCTCTGCTGCTCTCCAGGCCTCCTGCGTACGAGTGCCTGGTAAGAGGAGCCGAGAACCCCCAGGCTCAGGCTGGAGAAGGCCCCTGAGGGCAGTGCTCAGTGTGTGGGCCGGGCAGCTCTGCCCCTGCCCGCTGCTGCAGCCAGAGGCCGCGCGGGCTCTTCTCCAGGCTCCCGTGGGCCCCAGCCGGGTGCCTATGGAGCCCCGGCCCGGCGGGGCTGCGGGCCGGCACCGCGGCTCCCCGGGCAGCAGCCGGCCCTCTGCCCCCTGCCCTCGGGAGCCCTTGGCCAGCGGCTGCTGGCCGCGCCTCAGGCCTGTGCGGCCAGGGGAGGCCGGGGCTGGGCGCAGGCAGCGCCAACCCTTCCCTCCTGCCGCTCTCTGCAGCTGGCAGAGGATAGGAGCAGAGCGGCCGAGCACCTGCGCCAGGCCCTGCGCTACCTGCGGAGCCCACAGGAGCCCCTGCGAGAGGCGGCCATCAGGTTCATGGGTGAGCCACGAGACCGGGCTCCCATCGTGGCCCGGCCCGCCGCAGCTCGGCCCCAGCCCCGCCTGCTGCCCCCTGCAGCGCCAGCCGGGCCCGGCGCCGTGGAGCCCCGCCCGGCCTGGGCATTGCTGCTGCCGCCCTCTGGCAGCCGTGCCCTGGGGCGGCAGCGTGCGGCAAGGGCCCGGGCTGAGCCCTGCCGGGCCAGCAGCCCGTGTGGCCACAGCGCCGGCAGCGCCGCCGGCAGGGAGCTGTGCCGCTGGCGCCCTGATAGGCTCTGTGTTCACAGGTATGGCCGGGCCCCACCTGAGGGGGCAGCAGCAAGAGCTGCAGCTGATCTGCACTGGTGAGTGAGGCCAGCGGGCTGACAGCGGGGGCTGCCGGGAACAGCTGCAAACCCTGCCCCGGCTGCGGAGGGCTCTGCTCCCGGGGGCAGAGCACCCTGAGATTTCAGGGCCTCGTGGCCCATTCTTGGCCAGCAGCTTCGGGCTGATCCCCTTGCTCCCTTCTCCATGGCAAGAGCCGGCTGGGAAGGCTCTGGCAGCGGGCTCTCCTTGGCTCCCCACAGATCTGGGATCTGACCTTGGCTCTCTTATGTTTGCCCAATTATCCCATCATAAAAAACCAAACAATATTTGAGATAGCAGCAATTTCAATTGAATAGTTTAGAAAATATATCTTGACAATATAATTTGATTTAAAATAAGGGATAATTTGGTTCCAATAATAGCACGTAAGCAAAGGATAACTGCGGGTCTTGGAGTGCAGGACCCTTGCCACCTTATGTACGAGCTTTCCAAGTGAAGATTCCCCCCTTTTATGCCATGTGTCAATGTCATCGCCTCCCATTTTCGATTCATCACACTTCTACCTCCGCCCTCATCACCACCTTTACCGCACATGCTCCACCACTCATTTTGGTTGTCGCACAAGTCTTTGGGGGTCATTTTTTGATGAAGGCCTCTCTTCTTCCTCAATGTCCTTTAATTCACCTTTGGGTTACACATGCGCACCAAGCCAGTACAATGTAATCCAAAACTAACATTTAAGCATCAAAGCAATAAATCTCTTTTAGCTGGCATTTTCCTGGGACCCAACCAGATTTTCCCTTCTTTCTGTTAATTTTTAGTAACTGTTATCTCTTGCATTTTCCTCCTGTCCTTGAACATCTGCAGGGAGGGGGCGGTGGAACCCCTCCTCTCCCCTTTTTCTTGGCATTACAACTTTTACCTGTTTTATTATTATTTCCAAATATTAATTACTGCATCAATATTGATTACTGTTTCAATTTTGTCAGCACAAATCATACCTATTTACCACAGCTCTGTTCGTCTCTCTTGCAGCCCTTGAAAGCCTGACGGAGGACATGAGCAGTGCTGTGTCAGAGCTGGCATTTCAAACACTGCATGTCCTCCGAGCAACAGCCAGTGGGCGATATTCCATCTTCCAGAGGCTGCACGATCAGCCGCGCAGGGCATGGATGACTCGGCCTCGTCTGTCACGGCTCGGCTGGCTGCACTGCTGGAGCTCTGAGGAGAGCTGATCGGGGAGGCTCTCTTTGCTGGGGCAGCCTGAGCCAGTGGGGATTTTTAGTTTACTGTAAGATTTTTCTGTTCTTCCATTCTATTTTTTACCCTATGTAAATATAGACTGTCGGGTTCGGCTGTCTGTCTCTGCCCCGACACGGGTAGAGTGGTTCTTGGGTGGCACGCGATTCAAAGGACGAGTCTGGACTCTTCAGCTTTTCGGTCTTCAGATTGTTTATTATTTCTTATCTACAAAATTTTCTGTCTGCCCAACAGAGGTCTGATCTGCAAGCAGTCACAGGCACTCTCTGACCACCCACGGGGCGGTCATGTCTTTTTATACTAAAATCTACATACATAATATTTACCTTTATTTCCCAATGCTTTTCACCCATGTTAACAAGTGCACCTTCACCATAAACCAATCCCCAAGTGCCAACATCACCACTGGAGATGGAGGACAAGAAGAAGAAAGAAGAAGGACGAGACACGCCCTGATCCCTCCATCTTGTCTCCATAACCCCCCTGTACCAAAAACCTTAAAGTCTATATTTCACCCTCTAAATGTGTCTCTTTTACACCTCTCACTCTAAAGTGATTCTCATGTCCTCAAACTCTTGTTACTTCTGTGGATGGATCAAAATCAAGCCACCAAACACCCTTGGCAACATTCCAGGATTTTCGAGACCCCCAAGGGTTCTCCTGGCATCTCTGGACATCGGGAACGATGTGCTGAGATCCCACAATAGACTGTGTTATAATACAAAGAATCTCAGGAGACTTTTTTTGCTGCCCAGGGTCTGTAGGGCAGAGGGGAAGAAGGGGAAAAGGTGCTTGTGCTCAGCCAGCTGCCCAGGCATGCGGTGGACAAGGGAAAATGGCCAGAAGCCCCTTGGCCTTTGGTGGTTCTGCTGAAGCCTTTGTGCTGCCCACAGAGCAGCTGGGCAGGGGCCGGAGCTGCGGGGATCCCTGCCAGAGCGGTGCCTGGAGATGGCCACAAGCCCTGTGCCAGGCAGGAAGCGCCATCCGTGTCCTCCCGCCCGTGTGCTGCTGCCTGCCTTGCTGAGGGCTCCCAGGTGCCTCTGGATGAGGCTGCTCTGGAGCTGCTGTGGGGCTGCGGCGCTGCTGCCGGGCAGCTTGGCCGGGCTGGGGCAGGGCCTGAGGGGCTGGGGCGCTGGCAAGCCCTGAGCAATGGGCTGTCAGAGGCCACAAGCAGCCCCCTGGCAGCCGCCTTGCTCCTGACAGCCGGGTGCTCTGGCACTTCTGCAGTGGGCGGTTGGAGGGACCCTCTGGAATCAGGCGTGGAACCCTGGTCCCAGCCTTTCAGGGCTGTGAGGGCAGGAGTTGTGGGGCTGGGCGTGTGCCCTCCCTGTCCTCCAGACTGGAGCCCCCGGCCCGTCAGCCTTAGGCATTGAGCTCCACTGTCTGCTCTCCAAGTCTTGTTCCTGTTGCTGTGGGGGAGGCCGAGTTCTGTGGCTTTAGGCCCCATTGAGCCAGAAGAGCAGCAGCTTTGAGCCCAGAGGGGCCACAGAAAGGCCCTCTGGACAAAGGGCATTCCTGGCATTCCCAGGGCAGGGACACATGAGAGCAACAGGCACCTTTGGGTGCCACGCTGGCTTTGCACTGGGCCACCTCCCTGTGTGCAGGGCTGGCTCTTTGCTTTGCTGTCCTTGGTCTTTTGCCGTTGTGCTCCTTTGGCTGCCTGCAGCGAGGGGCAGCCCTGTAAGGAGGGTGAAAGGCCCTGTCTCCAACATCTCAAGGGGGAAATGGAGCTCTCCCGGCCTTCAGCCCACGCTGTAAGCAGAGCAGAGCCTGTTCCCCAGCCCTGGCTTTCTGCTTGCTGCTGGCCCCTGGCCACCATGACCCACTGCACTCGCTCTGAGTCACCCATAGGATGGCTGGTGCCTCTTGATTTGCTGAGGGGACGTGAAGGTCACTGAGAGAAAGGTAGGTGTCCCAATGTTGAGGGCACATGGGGTCACTGAGCAGACTTGAGGCTTCCCCAGCAGGTTGCAGGTGCCTTTCTGTCACTGAAGGGAAGGCAGATGCCCCGTGGGTCGCTGAGGTGTCATGACAGTCCCTCTGAATGGGATGCAGATGCCCTGCATGCCACTGAGGCCAGCGAGAGTCCCTGAGGGGATGCGGGTGTCTGTGGTGTCCCTCAGGGTGAGGCGGTGTCACTGAGGGAAAGGGAGGGGGACAGGGGCACGCCGCGTGTGGCTGAGCGCACGTGCCGCTGGCTGAAGGGACGCCAGGGCCGCTGAGGGGCCGTGGGCTCGCCCTGAGGGACACGGCAGGGCCGGGCCGGTCCCCACTGCGCCGCCGCCGCCCGCTCCCCGCCGCAGGGAGCGTTTCCCGCCCAGGCGCGGGCGGCCCCACCCCGCCGCTCCCCTCAGCCGCGGGCGGGAACTCGAACCCGCTGGGGCCGCCCCGCGGGGCCGGGCGCCGGGCGGCCTTCCAGAAGCCCTGGGGGAGGTGCCCTGGGCCTGCCCTGCGCTCATACACACCGAGGAGCATGGGCCAGGCTTGCCTCAGCACCAGGGAGTGTTTCACTTGGCCAGGGGTAAAGCTGCAGTAGCTTCCAGGGAGAGAAATTCATAGCACAGGAATGCTGGAATTACCTGGTGCCACCTGTAGGGCATGAAATGAACGTTTGGGCTTTCCAGTTGAGGTAATCACTGGACTGTGAGAATAATGAAATCAGAGGTGAACTGTCGAGTACATGTAGTAGATATTTGAGCAGGAAAATTTGAGGTGACCTCTAGGGAAAAAACTACTTTTGAGGAAAAGTCTGAGTAATTTCTAGAGGGCACATAGAGATAATTTTGTGACAAAACCTGAGGTAAATGTTAGGGCAAAGACAGAACATTTGGGGGTAAAATCTCAGGTTCTCTGGCTTCCCACTGCCTCATCCCATGCCTCAGCAGGGGAGCTTTGCCCTCCCTGTGCCCAGCCAGCCCAGCCTGGGCACCTCAGGGGTGCCCCCACCCTCCTGCTGAGGCCCGGCCTGGAGGGCTCTGCCGCAGGCCTGGGAGACGCTCTGGGGAAGCGCCAGAGCAGCCGGGTGCCAGGGACAAGGCGGCTGCCTGGGGGCTGCTTGTGCCCTCTGACACCCAATTCCTCAGGGATTCTCAGCGCCCCGGCTCCTCAGGGGCCTCCTGGTGTTCTGCCAATTGACTGAGGTGATTTAAAGGACACATCACTGGAAATAATGGTCTTCTTTTACTGTGAATATGAAGGAACCACAATGTAAGATTATACACTTAATAAAAAATGTGAGCTTGGTTTTAGTGACAAGCAAAACAAGCAAGGTAATGCACCTAAATCAGTACTGTAAGAGAGAAAGGAGAGCGATTTAGAAAGATGCATCACCAATTTCCTAAATTGTTTCTCGTCTTGCAGATCTGCACTTGCTGGGGAGCCACATTTTACACCAAGGACATGGGGAACCATTCCCAGCAATTGGGAAATCCTAGGTGCTCCATCCACCCATAGATGAGGTCTCCAAATTTGCCCCAAAAGTGGCTCCAGCTTTTATAGGCCAAAAAGAGCAAGTCAAAGGGACTCCATTATATTTTTACCCAGCAACGTCCAGGGCCAGCTGAACAGCTTTGAGTTTAGCAAGTTGACTTGATCCACCTTCTCCTTCGGTAGCTTGAGCAACCCGTCATGTGGGGCTCCATATGGCTGCTTTCCACTTCCAGTTCATCCCTACGATGCGACAATAGCCATCAGTGAAAAGAGCGTAGCGTGTTTCATCTGCTGGTAATTGGTTTTATGGTGGAGCTTCTTCAGTCCCTTGTCGCTTGTTCCTGCTCCTCTTTGTCAGTGAGACTACAGTTTTCACGTTCTGGCCAGTTTGTAATTATTTCCAGAATCCCAGGGCCATTCAGGTTTCCAGTACAGGTGCGCTGTGTGATGAGGGCAATCCACTTGCTCCATGTAGCACTGGTGGCATGGTGCGTAGAGGGAACCTTTGTTTTGAACATTCACCCCAGCACCAGTATTCGGGCTGCCAGGAGGAGTTGTGCTTCCATGCCAATCACCTCTGAGGCAGCCTGGACTCCTTCATAGGTAGCCAAGATTTCCTTCTCTGTGGGAGTGGAGTTGGCTTTGGTCCTTCTGTAACTTCGGCTCCAGAATCCCAGTGGTTGGCCCCGAGTGTCCCCAGGCACCTTCTGCCAAAGGCTCCAGGACAAGCCATTGTACGCAGCTGCAGAGTAGAGCACGTTCTTCACCTCTGCTCCTGTCCTGACTGGGCCAAGGGCCACTGCATGAGCGATCTCCTGCTTGATCTGGGCAAAGGCTTGTTGCTGTTCAGGGCACCACTGGACATCGTCCTTTTCTGCCGATGACCAGGTAGAAAGGGCTCACATTCTGGCTGTACTTGGGAATGTGCATTCTCCAAAATCCTGTGGTGCTTAGGAAACCTTGTGTTTCCTTCTTGCTGGTTGGTGGAGACATCACGGTGATCTTGTTGATGACCTCAGTGGGAATCTGACGCCGTCCATCTTGCCCCTTTACTTCCAGGCACTGGATCTCTCAGGCAGGTCCCTTGACTTTGTTCTTCTTGATGGCAAAGTCAGCTTCCAGGGGAATCTGGATGATCTTCTCTCCTTTCTCAAATACTTTCACTGCCGTGTTCCCCCACACAATGATGTCATCCATGTCCTGCAGGTATTCTGGAGCCTCACCCTTTTCCAGTGCAGCCTGGATCAGTCCATGGCAGATGGTGGGGCTGTGCTTCCACCCCGGGGCAGTCGGTTCCAGGTGTACTGCACACCCCTCCAGGTGAAAGCAAACTGAGGCCAGCATTCTGCTGCCAGAGGAATGGAGAGAAAGGCGTTAGCAATGCCAGCAGTGGCGTACCACTTTGCTGCCTTGGACTCCAGCTCGTACTGGAGTTCCAGCATGTCCGGCCCAGCCGCACTCAGCGGTGGAGTCGCTTCATTCAAGGCACGATAGTCCACAGTCAATCTCCATTCTCTGTCAGAATTGTGCACAGGCCAGATGGGGCTGTTGAAGGGTGAGTGGGTTTTGTTGTCCAGCCCTTGGCTCTCCAGCTCACGGATCATTTTGTGCATGGGGATCACGGCATCCCGATTTGTTTGATACTGCCGGTGTTGCACCGTCGAGGTGGCAATCGGCACTCGTTGCTCTGCCACCTTCAGGAGTCCTGCTGCAGATGGGTTTTCTGATAGTCCAGGCAAGGTGTTCAACTGCTTCACATTCTTTGTCTCTACAGCAGCTATTCCAAAAGCTCACCTGAGTCCATTTGGGTCTTTCTAAAAGCCCTTCCAGAGGAAGTCGATGCCCAGAATACATGGTGCCTCTGGGCCAGTCACAATAGGAATTTCTGCCACTCCTTCCCAGTCAGGCTCACCTTGGCTCCCAACAGGATCACCTGCTGCAATCCCCCCATCACCCTGGCAATGGAAACGGGTTCTGCATCCACATGTCCTGAAGGGATTAGAGTACACTGTGCACCAGTATGGACAAAAGCCTTGTATATCCATGGCTCTGGTGTGCCAGTGATCCACACAGCCCAAAAGACACAATTTTCCCTGGCCTCTACCTGGCTAGAGGCAGGGCCTCTCTAGTCCTGGCTACCGTTCCCTCCCTGGGCCTATATTCTGGATATTCTTTCAAGGGGATCTGACATATCATGCTCCTTTCTGCTATACCTGGCAGCTCGGTCACAGGGAGCTGGGGCTGCATTCATTTGAGTGTAAATCCCTCTCTTAGTAGTTTCCTCCTTTAGCTCACATACCCAGGCTGCTAGGACAGAGATGAGTTTTCCATTCCACCCTCTTATGTCTTGCCCATGTTCATACAGGAAGAACCATAGGCCCACTCGTGGGGTGTACTCCCTCTCCCTAGCTGGGGGATGTTGGGCTCTGACACTGGGGCCTCTGGTTTGCACTGGTGCCACATGGGAACTGTCCTTGCTCATCTCCTTCCTCATCTTCTCTTTGAATTTTTCCTGTTCATCCTTGAGACTCGACCACAGCAGAGACATGAGTGTGTGTCAGACCATGGACAATGGTCTCATCATTCCTGAGTTTGCTTGCTCCAGAACTCACTGTCTCTTGGTTATCCACAAAATGCATTGTTCCCATGAAGCTGGAGTATTCAGATGGCCCCTGCTGTGCATGGATCCACCACATTTGCACTGTGCATCTGACCTTGTCAGGGTCATTATTTTGCCCATCCCTTGCAAAAAGTATCACCAATACTACCATTTGTCTCAGGGGTCAGAAGTTTTCCTTTATTTTTTCTTGGGCAGCACCCAGCCGTCTGCCCCCTCCAGAGCCCAGCCCCAGTGGCTGCTGGTTGCCTCACAGGGCTGTGCGGCCAGGGGAGGCCAGTGCTGGCCACAGGGAGAGCCCGGCCCAGGGGCTGAGCCTGCACCAAGTGCACCCTCCTGGCTCTCTCCAGCTGGAAGAGGACAGGAGCAGAGCAGCCGAGCACCTGTGCCGGGCCCTGCTGTGCCAGGACAGCCCACAGGAGCCCCTGCGAGAGGCGGCCATCAGGCTCATGGGGAGCTCCGGGCAGTTTTCCTGAGATTACAGACCATAGCCACACACAGCTGAGCTTGTGTACATTGAAATGCTAAAGAAATGTTACCCTGTAGTTTTCCCATAAAGACACCAACTGCTTGAAAATCCTGCTGTGTATTGTTGGCCAGGGTGCTTAATAGGTTAGCTGCCAGGCTTTGGGTACGGGCAAGTGATAGCAGGGTTGATCTGAGAGGAGTTTGTGTCTGTCCAATATAAGAGCTCACAGTGCTTACTTTCTTGAGTAAGACTTCTTGATCAATAGAATTTAATACTCCCACTTCAGACCCAAGCCATCCCCTTAAGTCTTTTTTGTACCTATCATTTGGTGTCTGGGAATGTATCCACAACTCCCATTCTTTTAGGCTTTGCTGTATGAGTGGGCAGTATTGCTGTTTAATTTTGGAAACATTAGCTTGTATCTTTACCTCCAGCTTTTTCAGAGAGTACTGTGGATTTAGAGGCAACAATTGTTCATTTGTTTGTCTTACCCCAGAGTGAAAGACTATATTATTTCACTTATGGGTCCCGTTCTACGGAGTTGTTTGCTGATGTAAAGTTGTTTGTTTTGATTTTAATTTTAAATGTCTGTTGTGTGACCCATTCCGTTTCGCTCCTTGTCGAGTACCCAAGGCATGGTAACTGGTTTCTTCAGATACATTGCCTGCCTGTAGGCAAGCATTTCAGAAACCTTCAGAAACCTTGCACTGGCCCCTGGTAACATTACAAAGGATGCTTTACAAAGTTTCCACTACAAATAGTTGAGTATTCTGAGTACCTCAGCCCATAAGAGGGTGCAGCTGTGCTATTGGATTCCATGCATATCTGGGTTGCCATCACGTGGTCATGAAATTGGACATGATATACCCTAACAGGATGATTGTGCTCCTGGCTACCCCTCCAGCTTGATTGGTTACTATTTCTGATGGCCTGGAATATCCCAAGAATGAAATTCAATTCTCAAAAGCAGATCCAGTATGAGATCTGTTCCATGTACTAAGCGTACAAGCAGGACAATTTCTAACTCTAGTTGCACAAGAGCTGCCTGTTGGAAACAATACTTGTTAGGTCGGATTCCTGGCGGGCTCAGTTCCTGGATCTCTGTGTGATGATGGTCCTCCCACCCCACCTGTGCGCCGCAGAAGAAGGCAACTATCTTGTGCTAGGTTATAATATCCCATTTTAATTTGCATAGCGCAAAAATCCTGATAGGATTCACATGAAAATGAATTCACACACTGCTTGTTAGAAAGGTCGCAGATGCGCATGATCACTCAAGCAATCTTCTCTGAACGAGGTTTGTGGGTTTCAAATTTACAAGCCACAGAGATCCTGCTTTCAGGTGGGACAAGAAAGGCAGGCATGGAGTCAGGTTTTCCTCAATCTTTAACTGCTTGGTCATTAGTCCTTAAAATGGTGTAAAGTGCTTTTACCTTTTTAATCTCTTTTAGCCAGTTAGGTCCTGAATATTTTTGAGTGTTCCATCTACCAGGATCTTGCAGGCCAAGGAGATCATTTATGGTAGTGACAGTCGTCTGCTGTGGCTTGGATTCTGATTAGAAGTATCGGGAAGACGATGATGCTGTGAAATGCATCTTGGTTTCTCCTGTTCTTTCTGAGGTCCACTTGCCTTTTGCAGAAACATTTTAATTCTGGAATAATGTATCCAAGAGATGAACGCTTTAAGCTTTAAAGGCTGTGTAAGTGATTAAAAGTACTAAATAGACTCCTTTCCATTTTGGGATAAGAGGCTTTCTACCTGGTCTACCTGGTCCCCAGGCTGGATTTGTGGAGAGGAGCATTCTCTTGCTCATGTGCTCAAAATGTGTTGGTTTATTTTCTGCAGCTGTTGTGTTAGTTGGACAACATGGTTCTGGAGATACCCCTCTCCAACTTGTACAGTATCTTCCCCTTGCTAGTTTTTCTTATATGATCTTCTGTACAGTATTTCAAAGGGATTCAGATTTTCTTTTGTTCTTGGTCTTATCAAATCCGTTATAAAGCCAAAGGTAGGGCCTGGGGCCAAGGTATGTTGGCCTCTGGTACAGTTTTGACTGTCTGTTGTTTTACCGGATAATTCGTCTTTTCCACTTGGCCACTGGCCTGGGGCCAATCCAGTGTGTGTAGGTGCCAGTTGATTTGGAGATTATTGCAAAGTTGCTGTGCAATACTTGCTAGGAAACGTGGTCCTCAGTCAGAGGAGATGTCTAAAGGCACTCTGAACCAGGGCATTATATTGTTTACCAAAATGTTGAAAACTTGGGCTTTATTTGTTTGGGTTGGGAATGCCTCAGGTCATGCTGAGAAGGTATCAGTTAAAGGCAGAAGGTATTTCTACCCCCCTTTTCTTGGCAATTCAGAAAAGTCAACTTGCCAGTGCTGTCCAGGATATTGTCCCTTGTCTACTGTGCCAAGCTCAACTCTAGTCCTGGTTTGTGGATTGACTCTAAGACATTATTTCACACCCTTGGGTTACCTGCTTTACACTAGAGTACAGGTTGCATCTTACTGTTGTCCTTATCAAATAATTATGTAAGGCATCCCCTTCCCAGTGTACACAATTATGTTCATCTTTAATTAATTTTCATGATGCTCTTTCTGGCATAACTGTCTATCCCTGAGGAGCTGAAAAAACATGTTTTCATTCTGCTTTCAAATTCTTTGCTAATTCTAGATCTTTCTGATTATACAACATACATCACTGTCATATTGTTCCTTACCTTTGGGCATTAGTGCCTGAATCTCAGCGTGGCTTTGTTCTGCTGCTCTTTTTGCAACCTGTTACCTCTTTTGGGGTCAATTTCCCCTTTCTGATGTCCTTTTCAGTGCAGAATTGCAACCTCTTGAGGCAGTAGTACTGCCTGCAGCAATTTTAAGATTTCTTCTGAATGCTTCAACTGCTTTCCTTGGGCTGTCAAAAGTCCTTTATCTTTCTAAACTGCTTCATGGGCGTCTATTACTCTAAAGGCATTCTTGGAATCTGTTCATCTTTTTTCCTCAGGCTGGTCAGAGGGTACAGGTTAAAGTGACTATCTCTGTCTTCTGAGCTGACTTGTGCAGGGCTTCTATCTCCTATTGCTCCGTGCTAATTGTATATCCTGATTTTCACTGATCTGCTCTTACAAAGCCACTCCCATCTGTGTACTGAGATTCTGCTCTTGGAATTGGGGTTTCTTTAAGATCTGGGCAGCTGGAATAAAGTGGACTGAATGGTTTTGATCCAGTCATGCTACAAAGGCTCCTTGTCTGTCTAGTGAGTAGCTGGGAATGCTGCTGGATGAACTAGAGAAGAGATTTGTTTTGTAATGCTGCGTTGTTCCACCAAAATTGCCTGATATTTAAGGAATCTGGAGGGTGAAAGCCAATGCCCACCCTTTTGGTCAAGAATTGCTGCTACGGGATGTGAGATAAACACAATTATTTGTTGACCTAGAGTGAATTTCCAGGCTCCTTGGATGTCTGAAACAAGAGCAGCAACTGCTTACAGGCAGGCTGTCCCCTACTGACTGCTTCCAGTTGTTTTGAAAATGATGCTATTGCTCTCTTCTATGGGCCAACTGTTTGAGCTAGTGCACCTAATGCCATCCCTTGCCTCTCATAAGAGAAAAGCTGGAAGGGTTCCCAGACATCTGTCCAGCCCAGAGCAGGTGCTCTTTTCAAGTCCTCCTTCAGCTTTTGAAAGGCTTTCTTACTTTGGGGTGTCCATTTCAGGTCTCTGGGATTGTCTTCCAAGAGCTGCTACAGTGGCTTAACCAGCAGTCCACAGCCACTACCACAGTTAATACAGCATCCAGTCACTCCTAGAAAGGTTCTCAGTTCTTTGGCATTAGTAGGGAGTGGGGTTCCGTGGGTGGTCCCTTTGCCGTCCTGTCTTAGTCCCTGCTGCGCTTGGGATATTTTGTATCCTCGGTAAATGACTTCCTGTTTGATTATTTGAGCTTGATTTCTGGATGCCTTGTATCCACTTAGTCCCAGGTCATTTCTTAGGCTTACTGTCCATTCCAGTCTTTTTAAGTTTCAGTGGCTAAAAGTAGATCATCTACCTATTGTAACACAATTCCATTTGTGGACGGGCTTACCCAACTTTCAAGGTCCTCAGCAAACTGTTTTCCAAATGTGGTTGGACTATTGTTGAATCCTTGTGGCCTTGTGGCCCTACAGTCCAGGTAAATTGACTTGTCCTTCCAGTCTCTGGGTTTCCCCATTCAAAGGCAAACCGGTTTTGGCTGCCAGGGTCCAAGGGTATACAGAAGAAAGCATCCTTGAGATCTGAAATGGTAAAACATCCGTATTCATCTTTTAGTTTGCTTAGCAAAGCATATGGATTTGCAACCACTGGGTGGAGATCTCCAGCTATTTTGTTAATAGCCTGTAGGTATTGAACCAGACTGTAGTTCAAACCATCAGGCTTTTGTATGGGTAAAATAGGTGTATTCTATTCAGATTCATATTCCAGTAACAGCCCAAATTTTAGACAATTGTCTACGATAGGCTTAGCAATTTTTATGTTTTCCACCTTAAGTGGATATTGTTTAATTCTTATTGGTCATGTTCCAGGTTTAAGTCTAATGATTACAGCTTGTGCTGCTTTGGCCTTACCAGGGGTCCCATCCACCCAGACTTTAAGACAAAGCTGACTAAGAACTTCTTCTGTGTCTCTTCTGATTTGGACAAAGCTGTAATGAGAGCTAGACTTAGAACACGATTATTTGTTGGTCATTGACTTTGATCTGAACTCCTCCAGGGCTAAACTACATTTCAGCCTGTTGGAACCTGTTACAACATTCTCATGTCTCCAACAAATCCTTCCAATGAGGTGTTTTGGGGGCGTAGGCATATATAGGAACTGATGTATTCCTACTGTGTTTCCCAGTTCATAAGATCGTGGTTTTAGAAAGGATAGCTTCTGCTGTTGACTTGTGGCTCCAATAACATTCACAACTTTACCAGGATCAATTTCTTCCAACTTTAATACAGAATGTGTTGCAGCCGCATTCCCCAGACATTTCATTTTCCTCATCTTTTCTCCCAGTTCTCTTTTGACCAGAGGGTTTTCTGGGGGGATGTCCTCCAGCCAACCCTTGCATTGATTCAGTTCTTCAACCACCTTGGCTTTGAGTTGCAGGCAATCTCTCTTCCAATGCCTTTCTTTCTTACAATAGGCACATTGAGTGGTCCAGAGTTTAGGGATAGGTTTCTGCCCACTCCAGCCATTTCTTTGTCCTGAGTGTAAGGAGTAAAAAGTTGTCCATTTTTAAAAGGTTTAGAGTCAACAAGTTAAACCAATTGCTACTAAGTTAGAGCTTTAATTACTTATTGTTAATAGCTTCATTTTGCAATTACCTGTTGTTAATAGTTTTATTCTTTAATTACCGGTTGTTAATAGTTTAATTGTTAGAAATCCCCCTTCGTCAGGTATCACCCCTGCTGCTTCCTGGAAAATGGCACCCGGGACTGTGAGGAGGGAGTGACGTCAGAGCTTGGATGTGAATGTAGAAACACTTGGCCAAGTCCAGCAAAGAAAACCCCTAAAACAATGAGCCAGCACTGAATTAAACAATCTAAGTGATGTCTAAGGGTAAGCAACTGAATCCAGGGTGTGCTAAGACCTTTGAACCTCTCACCCTAACCCAGAGATGTCAGCTAGAAAGAAGACCTCAAATGTTAAATCGAAAATGGGAATCTCCTGGTGCTCTGGCGAGGGCGGAAGCCCCGGCTCTGCCTGCACACCAGGGGACAGAGCTGCATCCTCCTCCTCCCTGCCACTCCTGGGAGCAGTGGCGGCAGCGTGCGCACGACCCGTCGAGCCCCCACCCAAGCTGACCTTAATAAAGGCACTAAAAAGGAGAAAAAATCTCCTGCCCTTTTCATTTATTCCAGCAAGACCTCCCAGCTGATTCCAATGTCTCCTACTCCCTTCTGGCTTGGATGGCCCTGTTCAGAAGGTCTTGTAGGATTCCTGCAGATCTGGGTTGTTGCCATGGCTCTGGTCTTCTCTCTTTCAGTCTTTCAAGCCCGGAGGCAACGTGCCAGCCCATCATGCTCTGACCTGGAAAATCAAGCCCAGTTTCCCCAAAGAGCTCAAGAATTAGGGACATCTTCTGGATCCAGTGAACCAGTATCCCAAGAAGAGCACCAGGAGACACTAAAGATGACATCACCGCTCAGCGCTGCTGGAAGTCCTGGCACAGCTGATGGTGGGCACAGTTCTTGTGGCTTCAGCCCTCTCCCTGCCTGTCCTGTAGACGCTCCCTCCCTCTAGCCCTCATACACTGCCTATCACCTTTTATTCTCTCCACTATTCCTCCCTTTTGATAGCTCTGCCCTCAGCCTGTCCATCACCATTTTCTGCCTCCACGCTCCCTACCTGTTGACAGCTCCCTCCCTCCAGCCCTCAGACACTGCCCATCCCCTTTTTCCCTCCCAGCTCATCCCTTTGCTTTGCCTTCCATTAATGAACAGTTTGGCTTCTTCACTTTGCCTGCATCCCTGTGGAGCTGAAGCAAACCCGGGGCCCTGGGACACACAGGTCCCTGCTGCTGTTCTCTTCCAGGCCCTGTTTTGTGCACAGAGCCAGAGGAACAAGGGCAGGTAAGGCTGGAAAGGTCCCTGTGCTGAAGGTGAAGTTCCAGAGCACCGTGCACTTCCAGATCTTGCTGAGCACCTGGAGTCCCTGGATTTTGGAAGAGGCAACCTGAGTATGCTCTGAACCCAGCTGAGAGGGATTCCATGGCAAGCAGCCACGGAGGGCAAAGGAGCTTGGAATGCTGGAAGCTTTCAAGAATAGTTTCCTGAAAGCACAGCAGCGCTCCATCCCTGCACAGGATGAGGAAGAGGGCAGAAGCAGAGAGCATCCGGGCTTAGCAGGGAGCTCTGGCTGTGCCTAAGGGCAAATGAAGCAGCAGCACGGTGCCCGAGACTCGGACGCGCGGCCCTGCCGGTGCCCGCAGCGCTGTCAGGCAGTGCCGGGATCCCAGCTGTGCTTCAGCTCCCCACAAGTGAGGAACGGCAGCCCCGGGCTCAGAGCCAGCCAGAAAGCCAACCAAGGGAGAGCAGAGGGAGGGCATCCTTCCAGTCTCTCTTGGACATGGCCACAAAACAGCCCCTGCAGCTTCTTCCTCCGCCTGTGTTTGGGCTGTGCTGGTGGCAGAGCCAGCCAAGCTGTGCTCTGCATTCCAAAGCCTGTTGGGAGCGGGCATGAAAAGCTCTGTGTGCACAGCAGAGAAACCTGGAAGGTGCTGGCAAGAGCATCCTGCAGGAACAGGGCTCTGGTCCCTGGCCAAGAACAGCCTGGTTTAGATGCCGTGAGCGCAGGTAGGAGTTGAGGCAGGTGAAGAGGCAGCGGGCAGCTTGTGTTTGTGGAGGGCCTGGGGCTGCACCTCTGAACCTGCACCTGGAAACTCACTTGGGGGAATACGGGCTAGAGCTGGAGTGGCTGTCCTGAAAGGACCTAAACTCTTCAGACTTACCACCAAAGGCCAAGGGCCGTTTGGCCACTTTCCCTTCCACAGGGCATGCTTGGGCAAGTGGCTGAGAGCAAGCAGCCTTTTTGCCCTCTTCCCAGTTGGCCTGAAGACACTCTGCAGCGAGAGAAAGCTCCTGGACAGCCAGCTATTCAACAACAGCAATTTAATGTTCCTCTAGTGGGTGAAGGGAAAGGAAGTGCTGGCAGAGGAGAGGTGTTCCCCGCAGGCTCAGGTGGCCCCAGCAGACGCAGCCTCCCGGATCAGTTCTCCGCAGCGCCGCGGCAGGACACTCAGCCGTGGCCACACAGGAAAGGCCGTGCCTGCCAGAGGCGGCGCAGTTGGTCTCGCATCTTCTGCAGTCGGGAGGAGGGAACGCTCTGTACAGCTAAAAGGATGTACAGAGCTTGAAGCGCCAGGCATGAGATGGCTGGGCTGGAGTCATCCGTCATGTCCTGAAGGGCTGCAGAGAGAGAAACAGAGGCACAGTCAGAGGCTGGATCTGCGCGCAGCTGGGGAGCCTCCAGCCTCGTCCATGCCACAGCCTGGAGGAGGCAGCCTGGAGGAAGCAGGAGACAAGGACGAGCTGGCAGCTGCTGGCCAGGAATGTCCCACAGGCCCCTGCAAGGTGTCTGTGCTGTGGCCACGCTGCCCTTGGGGCGCGCAGGGAGCGGAGCCGTGGGCAGGCGGGCCAGGGAATGCAGGTGCCAGCGGCAGCCCCCGGCAAGAGCCCGCGGGCCTCACTTACCCCTGCAGATGATGCGGAACTCCGACTGCTGCCCTGTCAGGTAGCGCCCGGCCATCCCTGGCGAACACAGAGCATGTCCTGCCTTCAGAGCCACAGCTGCTGCACACGGCCGCTTCCAGCCCTGAGGCCACACGCCCTGCTGGCCCGGCAGGGCTCAGCCCAGGCCCCTGGCGCACGCTGCCGCCCGAGGGCACGGCTGCCAGAGGGCGGCAGCAGCAATGCCCAGGCCAGTGGGGGCTGCACTTGCCCGCGCCCAGATCCTACTGCCGGGACAGCAGGCGGGGCTGGGGCCGAGCTGCGGCGGGGCGGGGCGGGGTGGGGCGGGGCGGGAGCCGGGCTTGGGGCTCACCCATGAACCTGACAGCCGCCTCTCGCAGGGGCTCCTGTGCGCTCCGCAGGTACGGCAGGGCCCGGCGCAGGTGCTCGGCCGCTCTGCTCCTGTCCTCTGCCAGCTGCAGAGAGCGGCAGGGCACGGAGGGAAAGGGTTGATGCGGGCCCTGCCCCTGGGCCGGGCGCCCCCTATGGCCGGCACTGCTCACCCCCTGCCCACAGAGCCCTGAGGCCCGGCCAGCAGCCGCAGGCGCCGGGGCAGGCGGCTCCTCCAGGCATCGGGCTGGGCATTCCAGCCTGTCCTTACCAAGCACTTGGCAAATCTCCACATCTGATCCGTCTTCAGCAGCTGCTTGAGATCCTTCCTCTTCAGGAACCTAACTGCAGAAAGCAGTGTTTCCCGAGAGGCCTGCAGAGCAGCAGAGACCCAGAGATGGCACCGCAGCCCAGAGCACAAGACCTGCATCTCTGTGCCAAGGCCAGGAGGAAGCTGGAGCCCCTCAGGTGCCAGGGGCTGGGGAGACAGCTGAGCCCCCTCCCATGGGGACACCCAGGAGGCCTCACCTGTGCCACACGCCCGTTCTCATCGTGGCACTGGAAGAAGAGTGGGAGCAGGCTCTGGCTCACGTGCTTCTTCAGGGCCTTTTATCCCTTTGCCACTACCAGCATGATCACGTCTTGGAAGAGGCCAATGGAGAGCAGCTGCACAAGGCTGTTGTCCTGCTGGAAAGGAAGCAAAAGCCCTCCACATCAGCTGCTCCAGGCCCCCCTGTGCCCAGGCCCAAGGCGCCACCCGAGTGCCCGTGGCTGGGGGCACAGAGCCTCACATTGTCAAACAGGTGCCAGAGCGCCTCAGCCAGCTGCAGGGTGATGGGGCTGGGTATTGCCAGGTCTTTCTACAGCGGCAGGAGGCTGAGCACAACGAGGGTCATCTCAACGATGTCTTCATCTCTATCCCATAGTAGCTTCCCAAGGCTTTCAGTCAGGCTGTACATGCTTGGATCCTGTGTGCAAAACAAGGCTGGGCAATCCCACGCTGCTGCTGCTGCTGCTGCCGGGCTCAGAGGCCGAAGGCCTGTCCCGAAGCACTCAGGCAGCTGAACAGCGACCCTGGAGAGCTGGGAGCAGCTGGCACAGCTGCCAAAGCCCAGCTAAGCCCAAGGGGCTGCTTGCCCCAGCCCCACGCTGCCAGCACAGCTTCAGCTGCTGCCTCCTTCTCACCATTGAGGTGAGCCCCACGAGGCCTCGCAGCGCCACGCGACGCATCTGCCTGGACTCGCTCTGCAGGTGCCTTGTCAAGATCTCCAGGACTTTTTCACCGCATTGGCTCAAGTCCAGGCAATCCAGGACCTGAAAGGCACCGAGCAGGCACAGAGGTGCCCAGCTGGCAGGAGCTCAGAAGGGCACAGGGCCGAGCCAAGGCAGCATCAAAGGGCACAGGCAGCGTCCCAGGCAGCTGCGGCTATGAGAGGGCAGAGGGCTGGGAGGCAGCTCAGCCAGGCAGCGCTGGCCATGGGGCTCACCTCCACCAGGAAGGCCAGGGAGGGCAGTTCCCAGTCTGAAATGCCTTGGCTGAGCAGGTCAAAGAGGCGGGATGCCATGTCGCAACACCAGATGATGGAGACACGGCACATCTCCCTGGCAGGGAGAAAAAGGCACCATTGCTCCTGGGCCGGGTGGGCAAAGCTCTCCCAGGGCTGACTGGCAGAGCTCTGGTCTCCTCCCGAGCACACTGGGGGCGCTTTGGGAGGTGGCCATTCCCGGGCACCCTCCTGTGCCGGCCTTTTCCAGTCTGCTCATCCCTCCCTCGGTGACAAGGCCCTGCCGCCCATGACCACGGGGACTGTGTGGGGCGTTGCAGGCACAAAGGAGAGGGGCGGTGGGGAGAACGAGGTCTCACCTGGCCAGCAGACCCACTGTGCAGTGGTGGGTGTCGGCACGGAGCGGCGTGTCCCAGGCGCGCTTGCGTTCCATGGACAGCACCGCGTGCTCATAGCGCATTTGGCAGAGCAGGGCCTTCAGGGTCTGCAGGGCAAAGCTGTGTGCAAAGCAAAGGCCAGGTCACGCTGGGAGCCCCGGCTCCTGCCCTGGGGGCATGGGAGGCATGGGGACGCTGGGAGGACTGGCATGGAGCACCTGTTGGGCTTGGCGGAGAGGCCGTGTTGCTCCTGGCATCCCTTCCAGAAGGTCTCAACCTCTTCTGGCATCTCCTGCATGCTGATGTACGCTTGGAAGAGCAGACTCAGAAAGAGACTGGGGAAATACTCCAGCACGACAGGCGAGCGCCAGGCCAGATTGAAGACTCTCCACAGCGCCACGGTTGCCTGCAAGAAATAAAAGAGCCAGAGACAAGGCTCAGTGGCCAAGACATGCACGTGGCAGGGCCCGAGCATGCGAGGGAGAGGCTGGGGGAGACAAGGGGGGGAAACAGCCGGCCTGGTGCCCCTGAAGCCTGCCCCTAAGGCAGGATTCAGCGCGGTCTCTGAGGCAGAAGGATGCAGCTGGCAGGAGGACAGAGAGCTGGCTGCTGGAGTGCTGGCCTAGGGGCTGGCAAAGGCCAGCTCCAGAAACTCACAGCCAGGGCAAAGACTCCTGCGTCATCCCCATCGGAGGTGGACACTCTGCCCTCTGGCCAGGCGCTCAGCACATCGAGGAGTAGCTGCAGCGCCGGCTCCGCAGTCCTGCTCGAGGACATGATGGTTGCCCACATAGTGGCGGCAGCTCTGTGGGGTCAGAGCTCTGTGTCAGGGCTGTCTCGGCCACAGCGCCGAGGCCTGGGCAGCTGCAGGGGCCCGCGCTGGCCCTGAGCCCTGCCTCTGCCCACTGCCCCTGGCCGGCAGCGGCCAGCCAGCCCACGTGGGTACAGGGGCCCCAAGGGGCAGGGAGGGAGCATGGCACCAGGCTCAGGAGCTGCCATGGCAGCACTGGAAAACAGAGGAGCCAGAGGATCCTGCAACTCCCTGCCTGTCTGGCAGTCAGCAGGGACAGGCTCTACAGGGTGACAGGCCGGTGAAGCCCAAACCCTCAAGGCACGTGGGGCTGCCCCACCTGTCACACGATGGGGCCCAGCGCAAGAGGGTGATCAGCACGTCACTGGGGTATTCCTCGGTCAGCTCCAGAAGGGCCTTGTCCAGCCTGTGCCCAGCAGCCTCATTGGCCGGGAGCCACTGGTGCATGTACCTCACCATGGCAGGCACCTGCAGAAGGCACGGGCAGACTCGCAGAGGTGCCAGAGCAGCAACTTCCCCTGAGAAGTGCTTCCCTTCCAAACGCATCGGGCCGGGCCTCAAAGGCTGAGGGAGCCCGGCAGACCCGGCTCGAGGCGCCGCACCACTGCTGGGGCCAATGAGCCCTTGCCCCAGGCTGCTTACTCGCGCTGGATTGGAGACACCCTTCTCCACAAGCAAATCCAGCATGGCAGCACCGGTCTCGGCATCGAGGAACGGAAGGTTCTCCAAGACGCCCGTGCCCGCACCGGCGGTCTCTTCCTGCCAAAGGCACGTGATGAATTCACAGAGGGTCCGCAGGAGAAGGGCAGCAAGGGAGGGAGAATCCATGGAGCGCTCCAAGCCTGCTGCTTGGCTGAGCAGTGCCAGCAGGCCCAGCCCAGGTGGGGATGGCTGCAGGTACCTGCGCCGTTCTGCCGAAGCGGCCACAGGCGGCTTCCTGTTCCTCTGTCGAGTCCTTGGCTGCATCTGGCAAAGAGCAAGCGCAGCCAGAGCTGAGGGGCTGCGGGAGAGGCCAGAGAACACAGCCCAGCCCTGCGCCGCCCAGGCAGGGAGAGCCTCAGGATGCCCCGGGGGATGGAGCACGGCTGCCAGGTGCTCCAGCCCAGCTTCTGTCCTATCCATGGACAGGACAGGACAGGACAGGACAGGGATGGGATGGGATGGGATGGGATGGGATGGGATGGGATGGGATGGGATGGGATGGGATGGGATGGGATGGGGCCAAGCTGGCTACAGGCACCAGCCCTGCGGCCCAGCTCGGACACTCACGCTCCTGCAGCAGCTGGAACTGCTCCAGTTCTTCAGGCTGCTGTGCTCAGGTAGCTCCAGCCTCTTCCTCCTCCAGCCAGGCCAGCTTGGGCACGCTGGGGGGTCTCTGCTCCATGTCACTCTTTGCAGTTAGGAGTGCTTGCTGAAGCAGAGAGGCCTCGGAAGCGCTGAAGATGAGCAAGTGCTGCAGATGTGCCTTGAAGGCACCTGCAACAGAGGAGCCTCGGGAAGGCTACAGGACAGGAAGTCCCGCAGTCTGTCCTCGAGGGCACCAGCAAGAGAGAAGTCTCCAAAAGGAAATAGGACTGCAACTCCCGCAGTCTGTCCTCAAGGGCACCCGTCACAGGGATGGCAGACGCTTTGGAAATGCTCCACGTCACCGAGTCCCGCAGCCTGGCCTCGAGGTCACCTGCACAGGGAATGCCTTGGAAAAGCTCCAGGTCAGCCAGGAACGAGTTGGCTGTGGGGGGTCCCCCCACAGCCCTGCTGTGTCCCATTGCGTGCACCGAGCACCATGGCCAGGCTATTGGCCGGTGCGGTACGGAAGACGCGTTTGTTGGCAGGATCCGTGGTGTAGTCACCTGGGATAGAGAAGGAGACAAGGAAAGTGAAGCTGGGAGCCTAAGTGCAAACCACAGAGAAGAAGTCAGGAGGACATGGAGGAGGTGCTCAGTCGTGCTTCTTTTCTGTCTGGAACTCTCTGGAGCCCATTCAGGGAGCGAGTAGAGGGGAACGCAGCTGCCCACGTGGCCCCGGCAGAGCTCGGAGGGCCCGGCCGGGGAAGCCCAACCCCCACCGCGGGGGGACCCGCATGCCCCCGCCCCCCGCCGGGGCTCTGCCGTCACCCACACCGGGACCCCCCAGAAACACCTCCCGGGGACTCCCCATGTCCACCCGAGGGCCATCTGCGGCTCGCCTTTGGAGCCCTGCCAGCTCCAAACATCCCCCCCCAAAAAACCCAAACCCAGGCACTCCTAGGATATTTGGGCCGCGCTCCCCCTGCCCGGGCCCTTGCGGGATGGGGGGCGATGCTCCCGGGGCTGCGAGGTCGAGGTCAGGCAGCGCCGGAGCCCCGCGACTCATCCTCCCCTCTCCTGCTGCTGCTTCCTGCTGCCGCTCCGCCTCTTCCTCCCTCCCCCCCTCCCTCTCCTCCCCCCCTCTCCTCCCCCGTTCCCGGTGCCCTCGCAGCCCGCGGGAGGGGCGGGGATGGAGGCGGGACAGGTCGGAACGCAGAGAGGGCTGGGGAGGATGCCAGGAGTGGGAGAGACTGGGCTGTACTGGGATCATCCTGGGAGCAGCTCCTGGACGACTGAGTTCTACTGGGATCATCCTGGGAGCGAGGAGGAGCAGCGCGATGGCTCCAGCGCTGGGGCTGCTCCTGGGGGGCCAGGGGGGAGTGGGACCCCCGGCACCGGGACCCTGAACCCCCATTGCCGGCACCGAGACCCCCCTGCTCCCCTTATCCTGCACGGGGACTCTCCTGCTCCTCTTAGCCTGCACAGGGACCCCCTGCTCCCTCTGGCTCATGGGGTGCCGCCTTTGCGTGGTCCCCATTTCAGGGCCCAGGGTTCCCAAGGGTCTCCCTTGTCCATGGTCCCAACATCTCCAGGCTTCCCCCTATCCGGGCTCCCCGTTCCGGGCTCCCGGGGTCCCCCTTATCGGAGTGTCCGACCCCACAGGCTGCAGAGCCTCCCCCAGCTCTGGTGCCGCCCTCTCCGCTCTCCCAGCCCTCAGCCCGCCGGTCCCGGGCGATTCCCCCGTGGCTCCGGGCTGAGGATGCAGCGCCTGCCCCGGGCAGCCCAACCCCCCCTAGGAGGGTCCCACGCACCCCCCGGCCCAGCGCCGGGGCTCTGCCGGCACCAACACCGGGACCCCCAAAATTCTGCCGGACCGGAGCCGCCGAGGGGCGCCCGGCCCTCGGCCCTGTTATAGATACATATTGCAATATTGGCTTTTCGCAAATACTCACATGGATTTTATGTGTGGTGTTAAAATAACTTTGTTATAAAGATACAGTTTTTATTTCTGTTGTTAATTAAGCTTAGACATAGTAGTGAAATAGCTGATATAAGTATGCTTGTGTTAAAATGCCTGCTTGGATGGGGTAACATCCAATGAACGTGGGATGAGGACACCTGCTGCAGATGTGCCAACTATCAGCACTCACCGTCTGAAGGCAGCGTGGGCCGGGGCCAAAACTGAAGGTGATAATAAAAAAGGAGTAAAACCACAACCAGGAATACGCATGCTCTAAAAAGGTGGAACCGAGGAGGAGCCATGCTAAACAGTTCTTGGAATATGGAAACTAGTTTGGGAAAAAGTTTACTATGTACAAGGTTCTATGAATATGCAACAGGTTGATGTCAGGAAAAGGTATTGAAGGGCTATCCCCGAAGATAACAGGGGGACTTGGTTCAGTGCCAAGATGCAGCTGGCTGTAATAACCTTTGCTCCGTGGTCCTTGTCTCCCCTTGTCCTTTATTAAACTCTAAATCTTCACAGGAGAGTGAACGTGGTTTTTCACAGCCCCGAGCAGAGAGCTCTGCCCGGGGGCTCCGGGCAAAGGCGGCGGCGCTCGGCAGCGGCCCCAGCCCGCACAGCCCCGGGAATTGCCGCGCACCGGGACAAAATCCTGCCCCGAAGGAGCCCTTGGAACGCCCGCCCGCGGCTCCTCCGTGCCCCAAAGGTCCCGGCAGCTGCCCCCGGTGCTGCCGCAGCTGCGGCTCTGGAGCAGGGAGGCTCTGCGGGACCCCCGGGCTGGGGTCCCCTCCCAGCCGTGCCCGCCCCGGGGCTGATGCTTGGCCCGGGCTCTCTCGCTGCTCCGGCTCCCGCACAGCCCCACTGTGAGCGGGCACCGAGCGCCCGGCGCCGCAGGGCCCCGAGCCCCTGCCCAGCCCAGGGTCAGTGTCCATCGCCGGCCCCTGGCCGGGGCTCCAGCCACTGCCCGGCCCCGGCACAACCTGCAGCTCCCAGCGCAGCTCCCTCCAGCCGGGCACAACATTCCCTTCATGGCATCTCGGTTATCTCTGCTCACATCTGCACAACCAGCTGCTGCTGAGGCAATCCCAGCTCCCACTGAAGGCTTCCCACCCAAAATGCTGCCTTCAGCTCTGACACACCATTAAGAAATCCAAGAGCAAAAAAAAACTGAATCTGATTAGAGAATCTTGCAAAGTCACATCTGAGAACATTTTGTTATAAAATCACAAATAGTAACAGAAGCTGAGAAAGTCAACAATGATACTTCTACTTGCAATGAAGAACCTTTGTTTCCAGTTCTACTCTAGCCACTATTAATATAGAGTCAAAAAGAGTAAAACTACTAGTAATAATAAGAACTGTACTATAATTAGCAAAAAAAAAAAAAAAAGATAATGGAAATAAGAAGAATTAATAAAATCCCTGCCATACTTATACTAGGTTTGCATGGCCAGGTTTTGGTGAGGGGCTTTAGGAGCACCTTCTGTGAGAGGCTGCTGGAAGCAGCTGCTCCTCCACATCCCACAGAGTCAAATCCAGCCGGCTCCAGGATGGACGAGCCGCCGGCCAAGGCTGGCCCAGTTAGAAATGGTGGTAACACCTTTGGGAAAAGAGATTTAAGAAAAAGAAAATGGGTGATTGTGTAGTTGTAACTGTGAGCAGGGAAGAGCAGGGTGAGAACATGTGAGAGGAACAACTCAGCACACCCGAGGGCAGGGCAGGGCAGGAGGAGGGGCAGGAGCTGCTCCAGGGGCTGGAACTGATTGCCCTGAGATTTCCTGGGGCGGCCCCTGGAGAGGCAGCTGGGCCCCTGTAGCCCCTGGAGGGCCCGGAGAGCAGAGACACACCTGCAGCACCTGCAGCAGCCCGCGCTGGAGCAGGGGGTGCCTGAGCAGGGGCTGTGACCCCATGAGAAACCTGTGCTGGAGCAGGGACCCAGCAGGGACCTGCAAAGCCGTGGAGAGAGGAGCCCACGCTGGAGCAGGGTCCTGGCAGGACTTGTGAGCCCCTGGGAGAGTGAGGCAGCTGCAGCAGTTTGTGAAGAGCTGCTGTCCGTGAGATGAACTCACCCTGGAGAAGTTCATGGAGAAGTGTCTTGGGGAGGGACCCCATGGTGCAGCAGGGGAATGACTCCTCTCCCTGAGCAGCAGGAGAAACAACGGGTGATGAACGGAGCAGAGCCCCCACTGACTGTCTGCCTGCACCACTGGGGGAGGAGGCAGAGCTGGGAAGGAGGGAGGATTGGGCAGAAGGTGTTTTTGAAGCTTTAGTTTACTTCTCACTATCATGCCCTGATCTGGATAGAAATAAATTCAATTAATATCTGTAATTTCAAAAATGCTTTGCCCATGATGGCATTTGCTGAGTGATCTGTCCCAGTCCTTAACTCAAGCCATGAAGCCTTCATTCTATTTTCTATTTTTCTCCCTCCTGCCCATCTCTGGAGGAGAGTGAGAGAGCAGCCATGGTGGGTGCCTGGCATCCAGCCAGGGTAAAGAGACAACACTTCCTTTCCTTCATTCTTTCTTTTCTTCCAGAGATCACAGTGAAGAGGTTGAGAGGGGCTTTGATGGAGGGAGTGAAGGTGGCAGGGAGTAGCAGGGACAGGAGGCACAGGGATGTGGCACAGGCACCCAAGGGGCCTGGGCAGCTGGCAGGGGGCAAGGCCTGTCCCCCTGGGCCAGCAGCAGCCCCGTGCCCTGCCCAAGGCGCTGCCGGCAGGGGCTGGGCCCCAGAGGCAGGGGCAGAGCCCAGCCCCAGGGGCGGCATTTGTGCCCCAAGCCCCGTCCAGCCCAGCCTGCCCCGTGTGCGCAGTGAGCCCTGGCACGGCTGCCCTGGACAGCGTGACCTGCTGGGGACACTGAGAGCTGCCCCGCTGTGACCCTGCCCTGGGCACTGCACAGGCACCATCCAAACCCCAGCCAGCAGCGCCCCTGGGCATGGCCCAGGCACTGGAGAGCATCACAGCCAGCCCCGCTGCTCCTGGTGATGTCCCAGGCACCAGAGCCCATCCCAGCCCTGCTCCGGGTGATGTCCCAGGCACTAGAGCTCATCCCAGCCCCACTCCTGGTGATGTCCCAGGCACCAGAGCCCATCCCAGCCCTGCTCCTGGTGATGTCCCAGGCACCAGAGCCCATCCCAGCCCCGCTGCTGCCGGGCATGGCCCAGGCACCAGAGCCCATCCCAGCCCTGCTCCTGGTGATGTCCCAGGCACCAGAGCCCATCCCAGCCCTGCTCCTGGTGATGTCCCAGGCACCAGAGCCCATCCCAGCCCTGCTCTTGGTGATGTCCCAGGCACCAGAGCCCATCCCAGCCCTGCTCTGGGTGATGTCCCAGGCACCAGAGCCCATCCCAGCCCTGCTCCTGGGGATGTCTCAGGAACCAGAGCTCATCCCAGCCCCACTCCTGGTGATGTCCCAGGCACCAGAGCCCATCCCAGTCCTGCTCCTGGTGATGTCCCAGGCACCAGAGCCCATCCCAGCCCCGCTGCTGCCGGGCATGTCCCAGGCACCAGAGCCCATCCCAGCCCTGCTCCTGGTGATGTCCCAGGCACCAGAGCCCATCCCAGCCCCGCTGCTGCCGGGCATGTCCCAGGCACCAGAGCCCATCCCAGCCCTGCTCCTGGGGATGTCCCAGGCACCAGAGCCCATCCCAGCCCTGCTCCTGGGGATGTCCCAGGCACCAGAGCCCATCCCAGCCCTGCTCCTGGGGATGTCCCAGGCCCTATGAGTGTCCCAGGTGTGGGACGAGCACCTCAAACGGCTCAGCTTTGACCCAACACCAACGGAGGCACCACCAAGGGCAGCCCTGTGAGTGCGCCCAGTGTGGGAAGAGCTCCATGTGCTGCTCCAGCTCCATCCCCCATGGGAGGATCCGCGCTGGATGATCCCCAGTGACCCCGGTGGACAGAGCCCTGGTGGTCTGTGGTGCTGGTGATCTCTGTTGAGGAGACACCTGGCTGGGGCCTCCATATCCTCCTGGCTCCCCACCCCATGGCCTGGATTTTCTTTTCATTTCTCTTTGCCCTTCCAAATCTCCTAAAAGCAGGGTAAAAATAAAGACGTTGAGCTAAGACGGGGCTCAGGGCTTTGGGGACACCAGGCTGAGCGGCTCCAGTTGCACTGGGAGACCCTGGAGGAGGTTCTGGGACAGCTGATCAAGGACCCCCTGCCCCGGAACTGTCCCCATGTGCCCCCATCCCAACGCCTCGTGTCCCCTGTAGCGGCTGCCCCATTCCCACAGTCACTCCCCTTTCCCCGGCCCATTCCCATGTCCCCCCTATCCCGTTCCCGTCCTGCTCCCATCCCAGTCCGGATCCCATTCCCTGTCCCTGTCCTGTATTCCTGATCCCTGTACCGTATTTACAGCGCCATTTCAGGTCCCTGGCCCTGTCCCCATACCCATTCCCGGTCCCTGTCCACAATCCCGGTCCCTGTCTCCATTCCCTGTTCCCATTCCCAGTCCCTGTCTGCAATCCCGGTCCCTGTCTCCATTCCCTGTTCCCATTCCCGGTCACTGTCCCCATTCCCATTCCCTGTCCTCATTCCCTGTCCCTGTCCCCATTCCCCATTCCCATTCCCATTCCCCATTCCCATTCCTTATCCCCATTCCTGGTCGCTGACCCCATTCCCTATTCCCATTCCCGGCCCCTGTCCCCATTCCCTGTCCCCTCTCACTGGACGCCGCCAACATCGCTCCGGCCCCCCCGGCCTCACGTGACCGAGGAAGCCCCGCACTGCTCCCACCCACCAATCCCAGCGCGCGATCTCTCCCGTATTTGCATAACCACGCCCTTTGGCCTGGCTCCGCCCCCCGCCGGCTGCAGCCACGTCCGGGCGCTGTTTGCTCCCAGTTCCCTCCCAGCGCTCCCAGTAAAAGCGGGACCGGCAGGGAGAGCGCTCCCAATTCCTGCCCGCTGCTCCCACCATCGTTCCCAGCGCTCCCAGTAAGAGCATCACCGTCAGGGAGAGCGTTCCCAGTTCCTGCCCGGTGCTCCCACCATCGTTCCCAGCGCTCCCAGTAAGAGCATCACCGGCAGGGAGAGCGTTCCCAGTTCCTGCCCGGTGCTCCCACCATCGTTCCCAGCGCTCCCAGTAAGAGCATCACCGGCAGGGAGAGCGCTCCTAATTCCTGCCCGGTGCTCCCACCATCGTTCCCAGCGCTCCCAGGATTGCTCCCAGTGCCGGGCGGGGCGGGGCCGCTTTGGAACCCCCCCAGGGCAGAGCGCGGCTGCTTTTGGGTGCCGGCACTGCCCGGGCCGGGCTGGGAGCGGAGATGGAGCGGGAGGGAGAGGAGGGAGAGAGGAGGAGGAAAAGGAAAGGCAAAGGGAAAGGGAGGATCGAGAGGAAAGGAGGAGCAGGAGGAGGAGGAGCAGGAAGAGGAGGGACAGAGGAGGAGCAGGAGGAGGAGCAGCACCAACCCCACGCGGTTCCCCCGCTCGGGCCGGGGTCCCCCGGCATCGCCCCCCCGGAACCGCAGGTGAGCGGGGAGCTCACCCCAAATGCATCGGGCGGTCTCCGGCAGGGTGGTTTGGCAGGGCAGGGGATGTTTGGATCTTGCAGGACCCCAAAGCTGGGCCGGAAATTGCCCTGGAGTGATCTTGGGGTGTCCCACGTGGCGATTGCCGGTACCTGCAGGCAGCGGAGTGATGTTGGGTTTGGGGATCCCCGGGAGAGCTGAGGGAGAACGTGGGAGCCCTGGAGTGGGGAGAGCGCAGAGGGGCGATGCCGGAGCCGGGGGATCCCCAGCAGCCTGGAGGAATGGGGGAGGCTGGGGATGAGCAGGGTCCGGGTCCCCGAGGCTGGAGGGAGCAGTGACATCTCCATCCAAAACTTGGGCAGCGGGACCATTAAACCCACCATGCTGATCCCTTGTTTTTCCCCCAACCAGGATTCCCACACCTTGGCCAGATGGAGCAGGAGACTGCGAGGAAGAGGAAGATGGCGAAGGACACCCAGGCAGGTGAGGAGGAAGTCAGTGCCCCTTTCCCCCTCTCTCCTGCTCCATCTCCCAGCCCAGCACGGCCCCGGCTGCAGGACAACCCTGCTGCCAACGCCGTCCTGCTGGGGATGCACTGAGGGGATCTCCTTCCCCTTCCCTCTGGCATGGAGGCAAATCCCATCCTCTCCTTGTCCTTCCTCCCCCAGGGAAGAAGCTGAGGATGGAGACCAGGGAGGAAAAATCCCCACAGCAGAACCTCATGGAAGAGGCCGTTTTGAGCGACTCCAGGGCACAGGAATCCAATGGGGAGGAAAAACCTTGGAGATCCTGCAGGACGAGGGGCTCCAAACCCAGCACAGGGTGCTCTGAAGAGGAAAGACCCAACCTGAGCCAGGAAGGTGGACAGAGCTTCAGCCAGAGCTCAGAGCTGATGGCCCAGGAGCAGCTTCATGATGTGGAGAAGCCCTACAAGTGCTTGGAGTGTGGGAAGAGCTTCAGGCAGAGCAGCACCCTGATCAGCCACCAGATGACCCACACTGGGGAATGGCCCTATGAGTGTTGGGAATGTGGGAAGAGCTTCAGCTGCAGCTCCACCTGTTGGATTGGCAGAAGAAATGCAGCACTCAATATGAGTGATCAGCAAGTCTCAAACTTTATTGATAGTCTCACTTATTTATATTGGTGTTAATGAAGCTCATACATATTGCAAGGCTGAGCTCATTATTGGTTAGTTACTTATCAATCAACTATGCCTACTTCTGCATTCTTATGGTTATTCTGTTGCTACTTCTACATTCTTGTAGTTATTCTATTGAAACTATCTTCATATTTTTGGCAAAAGATCCTCTTCCCTATCCTGTTGTTGCACCAAGGGCACAATGCCCTTGTCCACCATTGGACACTGACTGCTGACTCCTAGACTTGTCTCCTTGTTGCTTAACCAACGGTATTATTATGTCTACATGACCTTTCTCAGCTAGCCAACTGTCCACAAAGCTCTCCACATCTGCCCTCATCACCCACAAATGCATCCACACCTGGGAGAGGCCCTATGAGTGTGGGGAATGTGGGATATGCTTTAGCCAGCACTCCACCCTGGTCTGCCACCAGAGGATCCACACTGGGGAAAGGCCACACAAATGTGGGGAATGTGGGATGACCTTCAGTCAGAGGTCCCAACTGATCATCCACCAAATGATCCACACAGGGGAGAGGCCCTACGGGTGCACCCAGTGTGGGAAGAGGTTTCAGACCAGCTCCCATCTCCTCCTGCATGAGTGGATTCACATGGATGAGAGGCCCTTCCGCTGCCCTGACTGCAGGAAGGGCTTCAAGCGCAACTCCCACCTTGTCACCCACCAGCGCATCCACACCGGGGAGAGGCCCTGTGAGTGTCCCCAGTGTGGGAAGAGCTTCACCCGAAGCTTTCACTTGACCAGACACCAGCAGAGGCACCAGTAAGGGAAGGCTTGCCAATGCCCTGATTGCAGGAACAGCTTCATGCACCACTCCAGTTTCAACCCCCATGGGAGAGCCCAGATTGGGAAGAGCCCTGGTGATCCATGTTCCCTGTGATCCATCCTGGGAAGACACCTATCCCTTGTCCTGCCCCTCCCAGTGACACGATGTGGCATTGAAAAACATGAGTGTCTGGCCATGGACCTGTCATTGCATTCACTCCCACCTCAGGTCATTGCCAGGGGCAGGAAAGGGACTCTTTCTCTCTCTCTCCCTGAGGAGAAGGGTGTCCTTTCCAGGCAGGGGGAAATATGTGGCCAGGGAGAGCCAGTTGTTGATGTTGTAGTTTTCTCTGCAAATAGTTTTACTTATCCCTTCTGTTATCAATATTTTTTCTCTTCCTGTTTGTTCCTTATCTCGTTGCTGTTCCCAATAAATTGTTCTTATCCCAGTCCGGGATCTTTGCCTTTTGTGCTTTCCATGGGAGGCGGGAGGGCAGCGAGGGCAGTGCGGTTTTAGCGGGAGCAGGAAATTGGGGAATCCCATTCCTGAAGCCTGGCCCGTGGAAACCAAGCATCCCAGCTGGTGCCAGCCCTGGTGGCCATGGCAGCAGCCTTGGGAGCGGGTCCCTGGCTGGGGCTGTGGGAACCTCTTCCCTCTGGTGCCCAGGGACAGGAGTGGAGGGAACAGCTGCAGCTGAGTCGGGGCAGGCTCAGGTTGGATGTCAGGAAAAGGTTTTTGCCCAGAGGCTGCTGGGGCCCTGGCCAGGCTCCCCAGGGAAGGATCCCAGCTCCAGGGCTCTCTGAGCTGCAGCAGCGTTTGGCCAGCGCTGCCAGGCCCAGGCTGGCATTGTTGGGGTGTCCTGTGAAGGGCCAGCAGTTGGACTGGAGGATCCTGATGGGTCCCTCCCAGCTCAGCCAATTCTGTGCTTCTGGGATCCCATCAGCCTGGGGATGGGGCGGCCAATGGTTGCCATGGCAACGGGCTCTGGCTGCAGGCCTGAGCTGGTGTCCATGGCAACCACCCCTGGCATGGGGTCTCCATGGAGCTGCCAAGGGACTGAGCATAGCAACAGGGGGGCTGGTGATGGTTGCCATGGAAACTGAGCATAGCAACAGGGGGCTGGGGATGGTTGCCATGGAAACACAGTGTAACAACAGGGTCCTGGTGATGGTTGCCTGCTAAGGATCAGATTTGTCACAGGCCCTCAGAGGGGCTCCATGGGGACTTTCCAAGAGTCTCCAGGCTGTTTCAGAGCTGGAATGCCACAGACAGTGATAGGGGCTCCATGGAGACCTCCCAGGGCTTTCTGGGGATGGTAAAGAGCCCTGTGGTCAGAGGCAGTCACAGCCATTCCATGGTGACATCCCAGGGCACCTTGGGCTGCAAAGGCACCAATCTGTCACAGGCACTCACAGGGGCTGCACGGTGACATCCCAGGAGTCCCCAGGCTGCCAAAGAGCCGGGATGTCCCAGACACTCACAGGGGTTCCTGCCATGGGCACAGTGGGTGCTTCAGGAAAAAGCTTTGTTTCTTTATTGGAGAAACTCCTTCTGAGTCATGAGATGGAGAAATTACACCCAACAGACACCATGGATCCTCAAACCCCTGCAGGGCCCCTAGACTTCAAAAATTCCTTCTAAGAGAGGAGACTGGGAGCAGCTGGATCCAATCCCAGCCTCAGAATTTGTCAAAGGTTTATGTGTAAAAGATTGGACAGGTGGATAAAACTTTAACCCAATTTCTCCCACAGGATTAATGATGGAATACCAGATAAATTTATATAAATAGAGCTCTGATTGATTCTGATCATGATCAGATAGAAAGATCTTAACCAGAGTTATTTACTCCACAGTACAGGAGCTATAACAATTATTACAACATAGTGCTCTAGGAAGCAATATTGAAGTCAAGAGGGCCTTGCTGGAGTTGTTGGAGCCCATTGCAGGCAGAGCCTCCTCCTCCAGCAGGAGCTGCCTTTCCTGTGCCATCAGCAGGGCAGGTCCCGCTGCAGGAAAAGTCCCAGGCCAGCCCCAGCACAGGGAAGGCCTCGGGCACAAGGGCAGAGTGCCGTGCTGGGAGCTGTGTCAGGGAGAGCCTGAGGCACCAAAGGCACCTTGGCAGCAGCAGCTGCTTGCAGGCCATGGCCAGAAGCCTCCCTTGGCAGGCCGGCCTGGTGGCCGCCACTGCAGAGCTGCTGCCTCAGGGCTCCTTCCTGGCTGGGCTCTGAAAAGCCACTTGTGCTCCAAGAGCCTGACTGGGAAGCCATTGGCCCCAGCACCTTGGGGACAAGATATCAATGACAAAACTCTTCATGCCAGCAGAGCCAAGGCAGGGGCAGAGGAAAGGGCAGAGCCAGGCCCAGGGGACAGGGCTGCCATGGTGATGGCTGTGAGGTCACTGCCCCTGCAGCAGCCTGGCTGCCCTCAGCAGACTTTCTGGCCAGAAGCGTTGTGAGTCCGCCCAGCACATCAGAGAACCCACACTACAGGAATCCTGTTCTTGAGGATGAGAAGGTTTCACTGGGTCAGGTTGCACAGAGCTCCTGCTCTTGGACCATTCCTGGGATGGGGAATTGGAATCCCAAAAACAGTTACACTCTTGTGCCACTCTCATCATTGTAAAATATTCCTCCTTCTAATAAATGTAAATCCACCCTCATCCAGTTTAAAGATATTGACCCTTCTTCTGTCACTGCAAGGTTTGGGAGAAAATAACTTTGACTGCTTTTTTCCATTTTTACAGACCTTGGAGAGGACCCAAAAATCTCCCAAGATGGCTTTTGGAAGCCTCATCATTAAACTAGCAGGTAGAGGCTGAGGTCTGGGGTCAATGGTGTGGAGACTGAGGACAGAACAGGAGTAGCCTGGGTGGGATTGGAGGATGGTTTCAGAGAGGCTGGAGCTTTTCTTCTTAGTGGGAATGAGCCTGAAGAAGACATAATAGCACCAAGGGCAGCTGGGGAGGCCCCAAGTGGACACCAGGAGAAAGGAATTTCCCTGCCAGGGCAGGGCTGTGGTGCAGCACGTCTCCCAGCAGGAGCCTGGAGCAGCCCAAGGCTTTGTGTGGGCAGGCAGAGGCAGGCAGGAGGCAGAGCTGTCAGCAAAGGAAGGGGCCAGCCAGGTGGGGCAGCCGGGGGATGCCGACAGCCTGCAGGGACAGAGGCGCAGGTTTGCTCAGCACCAGAGACACCTTTGCCTTGCTTGTCCCCACCTGTCATCCCTGCCACCAGTGTTCTGCTCTACCTGGAACCTGGGGACACTTTCTCAGTTGTGTCCTTGGCAGGGATCTCTTGAAAGTACAAGAAACTGCAGCATTTCAATGTAACTGATTTATTGAAGGTTTTGTGACATCACAGAGCTGGCTGTGACATCACAGAACAGTATGTGAGGCCATAGAACAGACTCTGCCATCATAGATTGTGGCTCTGTGGCATCAGAGTGTGAGTTGTGAGATCACCAGGTGGCTCTGTAACATCATAGAGCAGGCTGTGACATCACAGAACAGATTGCGACATCACAGGGTGACTTTGTGACATCACAGTCTTCTGTGACATTAGAGCACTGCTGTATGGCATCACAGCTTGACATCATAGAGTTGGGTCTGTGACATCACAGGAGCTGTGTGATATCTCAGGAGGCTTTGTGACATTACAGGGGCAATGTAAGATCACAGAGATGTCCTTGTAACATCAAAGGGGGCTGTGTGATGTAACAGGGGCAGTATGACACCACAGAGATGGCTGTGTGATATCACAGGGGCTGTGTGACATCCCAGGAGGCTCTGGGACATCACAGAGATGCTGTGTGCTATCCCAGGGGGTGTGTATAAACACAGGAAGCTGTGTGACATCACAGGGGCTGTGTGACATCACAGGGGCTGTATGACATCACAGGAAGCTCTGTAATATCAGAGAGATGGCTGAGTGACATCACACAAATGGCTGTGTGACATCACAGGGGCTGTGTGAGGTCCCTGGGGAGGTTACTCTGCCCCGGCCCCCCTCACAGTTCCCCCCAGAGCAGTCCAACCCTGCTCGTGCACAGCGGGGTCCCCGGTCCCCCTGGGTCCCCCCGCCCCTGGCCCCGCAGCCTCCCCCAGAGGATGTTCCACGAGATCGACCCCAGAGCCTGACACAGGGACGGGGGGCCGGGGCCCTGGGGGTGGCACAGGGGGACAGCGACCCCCCGGCAGTGTCCCCATGTCCCCCAGGGCCAGAGCCTGGGCCAGGGCTCCTTCACCCTGGTACCAACGAGGCCTTGAGTGCGCTGAAAAAATCCCCAGCAAGGGATCAGCAAAAACCAGATTTAATATTAAGGGACAGCACCACAAAATTCCTTGGCAAGAGTCATTCTGCTCCTGACTGGACATTTCTGGCGCACCAAAGAAACAAAGCAACGACAAAACCAAACCAAATCCAGGCAATCAAACCAGAAATGAACTGAGAACTGTCCCCATGTGTGTGTGACACAAGGACAGTGAGGGCAAGGATAAAAGTTTATCAGAGCTCAAGCTTAATAGGACTTAACTTATACCTTAGCCATAACTGATACCTTAAACATCAGAGTTTAGCAAAAGAACAGCACTTAACAGTATTTAACCTAACTTATAACCTATGACTTTGCAATTTACAGAGGAATAACACTCAACAATATTTAACTTAGCTAATAACTTATATTAAACTTAACAACCTAGCAAAAGAACAACTCTTAGCAGCATTTAACTTTGCTTAGACCTCATGACTTAACCTTACTTACTGATATTTGGATATCTGACTGACTCAGCTATGCAAGGCACTCCAACCCCTCAGAGAGCAGCATTTCTGCCACATTTCCCCAGCACAGGCACTCCTGTGTGCACACAGACACAAAGAGTCAGCGCAAGGCACCTGGGAGCAATTCCCCTGATGGCAGGAAATGCTCCCTGTGGATCCTTTGGCATCTCCCCAGCGGGTGAAGGGTTGAGCCTGGAGGAGTGGGGGGATCGGCCCAGGCTCTGTGGTTGTTCGGGATCCCCGAGTGCAGCAAACGGGAGAGTTCCTGACTGGGAGAGGCCCCGCTCAGAGGGAGTCGCTGGCCCAGGAGAGCTCCAAGGGCTCCTTTTGGAGCGCTGTTTGCAGGGCCCCAAGAGAGGGGCTTCGGTCCCAGCAATGGCTCATCCTGGCCGCACTTGGCACCAACAGCTTTCTTTGGCAGTGTGAGAACAGGAATGTTGTGCCACTGAGGGAACAGAAACAGCTCCCAGGGCTGCTCCTACAGAAAGCCGGAGCTGGTTGGGCAGCAGCAGTGCCTGGAGCAGACAGTGTTTGTGATGAGCTGCAGAGGAGCTGAGCCCAGGGGCTGTTGGCCAAGGCCGAGGCCCAAGGAGCATTTCTCAGCTGGCAGGGAGGCCTGAGAAGGGCAGGGGGGAATGCAGCAGCACAGGGCCATGGAACCAAGGGACCATTGTGACACTGTGGGGCCCTGTGAGACCAAGGGACCACTGTGACACTGTGGGGCCCTGTGACACCAAGGGACCATGGTGACACTGTGGGGCCCTGTGACACCAAGGGACCATGGTGACACTGTGGGGCCTTGTGGACTGTGGAGACCATTATGACACTTTGGGATGTCATGGAACCAAGGGGCCATTGGGACACTGTGGGGCCTCATGGAGCCAAAGCTCCATTGTGACATTGCAAGGCCTCATGGAACAATGGAGACAGCATTAAGAGACTTCACAACCTCATGGAACCAAGGGGCCATTGTGACACTGAGGGCACTCATGGAATCCTGGAGACCATTGTGACACTATGAGGCCCAATGGAATAAGCAAAGCATTGTGACACTGAGAGGCCTCATGGAATAAGTGAGACCATTGTGACCCTGGGGGTCTCCCCACAGAACCAAGAGGACCATTGTGATACGGTGGGGCCTGGTGAAACCAAGAGGCCTTTGTGACACTGGAGGGCTGCATGGAACCAAAGGGTCATTGTGACACTGCCGGGCCTGATGTCATCAGTGGTCCATTGTGACACTGGGCAATCAAAGGAGACCTTTGTGACACTGCAGGGCTGCATGGAACCAAAGCTGCATTTGACACAGAGGGGCCTCCTGTCATGAATGGTCCATTGTGACACTGTGGAGGCAAAGGAGACCATTGTGACACCGCAAACCCCCAGGGTCCAAAGGTTCATTATGACACTGCAGGGCTCCATGGAATCAAGGCACCATTGTGACACTTGAGGGTGCCATAAAACCAAGGGTGCACACAACAAGTCTGGCTGGTGTGGCCTCCCATGGACGGCCTGACTGGTCCAACTGACCCTGGCCGGTTGAAGGTCTCCTCTCATCTGCTGCTGAAACACTGGGGCTCTGTGCTTTCCTTCCTATGGAAAAGAACTGTCCTTCTCCAGGTATCCATGGCCAGAATTGGGATTTCACCTCCGAATGTCCGTATACACAGGGATTGTTCCAATAGGAATATTGCCAGGACAAGTCTGTCTTGCAGTGATTTCTCAAGGGTCACTTCCAATCTGTCCCCAAAACACAGGACAAAGCTCCGTGCTTTCCTTCCTATAGGAAGGAGCTGTCCTGCTTCTCCAGGTGCCCATGGCTGAGATTGGCTTTCCACCTCCAAAATTCCCTATATCCCAAGACTGCTCCCAGACAAAATCTGCCATTCCTGACAAGTCTGGCTGGCCTTGGCCTAGTGAGGCTCTCACCTGCCTTCTAAACACTGGGGCTCTGTGCTTTCCTTCCTATGGAAAAGAACTGTTCTTCTCAGCCAGGTGCCCACGGCCAGATTTGGGATTTCACTTCCAACATTCCCTATTGTGACAGACTGGAGGAGATTGTTGGCTCAAGACATTTTGTGTGTAGGGGAGAGGAAGGGGCAGGTCCAGCCTTGCCCTGCCCTGGAACCCCAATCCCTCCAGAGCCTCTATCCCAGCCCAGCAGTGGCTGCCAGTCCCTGGCACAGCACAGGCAATGCTCCACAGCCACCTCTGCAGCCCCCAGCCCAGCTCCTGAGGGACCAAATGAGCCCAAGCCCCACCTGGGGGAAGGGCCCAGCAAGACCAAGGGGTATTGAAGGCTGACCACAAGGCAAGCACAAATATTTACCATACTACTCTTAGAATTTCGATCTGAACAGTGCTGGAATCCAGGGCTTGGTAGCTGTGTGTGTGCTTCTCTGTATCTCTTGTTTCTTTCTTTCTTTCTGTGTCTTCTTCTCCTTCATCTAATTCCCTCTTCTTGCCAATTTTGAGTAACTTAAAATTGAACCGGCTTAGAGTTGGTGAAGTTGAATGGTCCAAGTTAATGCTTTGAGAAGTGTTTTTTTGTTGATTGAATGTCATATTAAACCTTTTGCCAAAGTTTCTGTGATTTTCTAAAGTTCCCAGGAAAGGTTCTTTTGTTGTTTTGTTGGTATTTCTCCAGTGAGTCCAACTCAGAGGACACAAACAATTGTAATTCCTTTTAAATGTCTCCTTGAAAGAGCTGTTTGGGGGATGGGGTCAGGGCATGTGTGTCCTGCTTGGCCCAGCCCAGGCAGGGCTTTCCCAGCCCCATTCCACACTCCATTGCCCAGCTTGAGCCACTGGTGCCTCTGAGTTGTGCTGCCCCAGCCCCAGGGACGCTCTCCTTGTCTGCCCATTCCCCCACGGTCTCTGGGCAGGGATGGCCTCAGTGGGGGCTGCTGACATCCTCAGCAACTTGGAGGCTGCTGCTGAATTTTCCTGCTCCAGAGGCTTGTTCAGCCTTCAGCTCTTCAGTGCAGGAATTCAGTGTCCCAGGGCTCATGAACATTCAGAACACTTAACAAGCCAAGCCTCTGGGAATCATTTCATTTAATTTCCAAAACTTTGTGGTTAATTCAACACATTTCATAAGTGTATTCAAAGTGAAGTTATTATATTTACAAAGACAGTGAGAAATGATTTTTTTTAGGTCCTGTTTAGGTTTATTTTCCTTTTAATTCATTGACATGAGCAATCTCCAATTGTCACTGAATCCAAGCACCTCCTCATGCAATTTGAATGGATATGAAAATCAAGACCCTCCATGTCTGACAATCAATCAGACTCTGTCCCTACCCCCAGCCCACCATTTCCCCCATCCAAGCCCTGACACTCAGAGCAGCCTTGTGCAAATCTGAGCTCTCTCCAGCCCACACTGGACATGGCCAATAGACCATAGCTGAACAGGATACAATTTAATAACAATCACACAATTACAATAACAATCACTCAATTAAAAACTCTTCAATGAGCTATGTGCAACATCCCAGCAGCATCTGAGTCCACCATCCACAAGGGATTTCCATACTAGATTTAATTTCAGACAAACATTGTTCTGTGAGCGAGATAAACACAATTAAGTCCTTGTATCAGGATGCTTGTACTGGAGTGGGGGCAGAACACCTTCAACAATTCCTGATTTGCAAAGCTGTCAGTGGTGGATGGAGAAGGGAGGTCAGGCTGCTTTTGGTGCTGAGGAAATGCTGAAACCAGCCTGACTCATTTCATCTCCTCCTGCCCTGGCTGATCTCCCCTCTTTCCCCTTCCACCCATTGGCTTTTGTCTCCCATCAGGCCCCCGGGTGAAGAGCCTGGCTCTGTGTTCTCCATCCCCTCCTCGCTGGCACTGCCAGGCTGGGATGAGGAGCCCCTCAGCCTTCCCTGCTCTGGGCTGAAAAAGCCCAGCTCCCTCAGCCTCTGCTCACAGCCCAAGGGCTCCAGCCCCACCTTGGAGGCCCTTCCCAGACCCTGCTCCAGCTGCCAGACATCTTTCCTGCCCTAGGCAACCCAACCCAGGCCACAGTGACCTGGATAATCCCCGTCCTTGATGTCCTGGTCACACAGCCCGGGCCCCTTGTCCCCATGTCAGACTCTGGGGTGGATCCTGTGGAACATCCTTTGGTGGAGGCTGTAGCTCCAGGTGAGCCGGGGGGATCCCGGGGGACAGGGACCCTGCTGGGCATGGACAGCATTGGACTTGTTGGGAGAAACTGAGAGGGGGAGCTGGGGCCGAGTGACCAACCCAGTGACCTGACACAGCCCTGCTGGGATGTCACACAGCCCCTCTGGGATGGCACAGCCTGCTCTGTGAGCTCACAGCCCCTTCTCTAATGTCACACAGCTGGTCTCTGATGTCACAGCCTGCTCTGTGATATCATATAGGCAGTCTATGATGTCATAGCTGCTCAATGACCTCACATCCCCCAGGCTGTGATGTCATAGCCCACTCTGTGACCTCATGTTAACAGATGATCAATTGTCTCCACCAGGTGAGCTCCCACCTGGAGCTTGTTTTCCACATCCCCAGGTCTATGGAAACCACACAGGCCCATTGTGTGAGAAGGGGAACTGGAAGTTCAGCAGCCTCAGTGTCCTGCCAGCTCAGCCAGGCCCACTGGAACATTGGGGTCCACGACCACCAGGGACCACCAGAGAGACCCCCAGGACAGAAGAAAGCATGGGTAAAGGGGAGAGGCAATATGTCAATGATTTTGGGGAAATGATTATCACATGTATGTTTAGTCCAGGACAATCAATGAATGTGTGAGCAAAATACAGAAAATAAACAGAAACTTTCCTGTACTCAGCATGCACAGCTTTGAGAGGAGCTATCCCCCGTGCATCCAGCTGAATAAAGAATGCTGCTTCTTAATGCTACACTGGTGTTAAGGAGTTTTCTGTTTCACTGAATGTTTGGTATCACTCCCACTGCCAAGGAAAGCTCTGTCTGCTGCTGTTCACAGACAGAGAAGGGCTGGGGGCAGATGTGGGGCTCGGAGGCTGCCTGGGGCACAGTGACCACGAAATAATCAAGAGTTCAATGTTCTGTGAAAAAAGGAAGGGCAGCAACAAAACTTCTACCCTGGAATTAGGAAGGGCAGACTTTGGCCTGTTTAGGATGCTGATTTGGGGAGTACCGAATCAGGTAGTGATTTTTAAAGGAGAAAGAGCCCTTAAAATCCAAGGGGTCCAGGAAGAATGGACACTTTTCAAGAAAGTAATCTTACGGGGAAGGAGCAGCCTGTCCCAGTGTGGCAAAAGATGAGCTGGTGAGGAAAATGACTGGCCTGGCTGCCCATGGAGCTTTTGTGGGAACTTAAGGGAAAAAAGAGGATGCATCATTTTGAAAAGAGAAACAGGCAACTCAGAAGGTGTTTAAGGATGTTGTTCGATTATGCAGAAAGAAGAGGAAAGAGGTGAAAGCCCAATTAGAGCTTAATCTGGCCACTTGTGTGAAAAATAATAGGAAATGTTTCTATAAATAAATTAGTAGCAAAACACCGGATAAAGAGAACCTCTACTCTTTACTGGATGCAGTGGAGAATTGAGTAACTAAAGAAACGTCTGAACTGTTTAACATCTTGTCTGTCTCAATTTTCAGTATTAGGACACGTTGCTCTCAAGACGAGTGTTCTCCTGAGCTGGTAGATGGGCACAGGGAGCAGAACAGCCCCCTGGAATCCAGGAGGAAGCAACTGGTGACCTGCTGAGCCACTCAGATGCTCACAGGTGTCTCTGTGATCCGATGGGATCCATCCTAGGGTGATGAGGGCACTGGTGGATGAGCTCCCCAGGCTGCTCTCCATCATTTACCATCAGTCCTGGCTCAGCAGGGAGCTCCTAGAGCACTGGAGGTGCCAGGGTAAGCCCATCCCCAGGAAGGGCTGGAAGGAGGAGCTGGGGAACTCCAGGCCTGTCAGCCTGACCTGGGTGCCCAGCAAGGTTATGGAACAGATCACCTTGAGTGCCATCACAGGGCACCCACAGGATGGCCCAGGGATCAGAGCCAGCCAGCTCAGTGGATTTAGGGGTGGCAGGTCCTGCCTGACCAAGCTGGTCTCCTTTTATGCCCAGGTGCCCCACCTGTGGATGTGGGAAAGGCTGTGGATGTTGTGTGCCTGGACCCCAGCAAAGCCTTTGACACTGTCTCTGACAGCATTCCCTGGAAAAGCTGCAGCCCACGGCTTGGGCAGGTTCCCTCCTCGCTGGGAGATTTAAGAGCTGGCTGGAGGCTGGGCCCAGAGAGTGGTGGGGATGGTGCTGCACCCAGCTGGTGTCCAGGCACTGGTGCTGTCCCCAGGGATCTGTGCTGGGCCCAGTCCTGTTTAATATCTTCACTGATGATCTGGGTGAGGGGATCAAGTCCAGCATTCACAAATTGCAGATGGCACCAAGCTGGGTGTGAGTGTGGATCTGCTGGAGGGTAGGAGTAGGAGGGCTCTGCACAGAGCCCTGGACAGGCTGGATCCAGGGCCCAAATCCAACAAGGTGAGGTTTAACCAGTCCAAGTGCCGGCTCCTGCACTTTGGCCACAACAGCCCCTGCAGCTCTACAGGCTGGGGACAGAGGGGCTGGAGAGCAGCCAGGCAGAAAGGGACCTGCAGGGACTGATGGACAGCAGGCTGGACATGAGCCAGCAGTGTGCCCAGGTGCTGGATCAGGAATGGTGTGGCCAGCAAGAGCAGAGCTGCTGTGCCAGCACTGATCTGCCACCAGCTCTGCACACAGACATTGCTGCTGCAGCTCCAGAGAAGGGAACACAAGGGGATCTCTGGAAAAAACTTTGCTGGGAGATCCTTTAGTTTCTTTAAAGCCACACGGAGTGCAGCCCCTCACTGACACAATCTGTGGCCACAGGGAAGATGGAGAGAAACAAAATGATAAATGGCAAAACCAATGGCTTTTCTTTGTGGACAATATAAAAAACCGAAACATGCGGGAAAAAAGAACAAACCCACAACCAAACCCAAAAGAATTATCAAAGGTGATTTATATTACATGGCCTGTCCCTGCTGCAGCCCTGGCACTGCCACCCCCAGGGCTGTGCCCGGCCCCGAGAGCACTCAGGCCCTGCAGCAACACCAGGGCCACCAGGGCAGCGGGGCAGGGCCACGGCAGCAGCACTGGCAACACCAAGGGCTGCTGCTGCTGCTGGGCACAGCTGCTGGGCCAGCACTGATCTGCCCCAGCTCTGCACACAGGCATTGCTGCTGCAGCTCCAGAGAAGGCAACAAAAGGGCATCTCTGCAGAAAACTCTGCTGGGAGATCCTTTAGTTCATTTAAAGCCACCGAGAGCACAGCCCCTCATTGACACAGTCTGTGGCCACAGGGTAGGTGGAGGGAAACAAAATGAGAAATGGCACAATAAATGACATTTATTTGTGGACAAGATTAAAAACCTAAAATAAAAAGAGCCTCCAAAATGAAACCAACATGTACTATCAAAGATGACTTTTATTACACGTGATTTACAGAAATTGGCCAGCAGTTGAATGTTTCTGAAAGCATCCAGTCATCAGTCTCTGCACTGCAGCCTTGAGCTCCTGGTTCCTCAGACTGTAGATGAGGGGGTTCAGTGCTGGAGGCACTACCGAGTACAGAAATGACGGGGCCAGATCCAGGGATGGGGAGGACATGGAGGGCGGCTTCAGGTAGGTAAATATGCCAGTACTGACAAAGAGAGAGACCACAGGCAGGTGAGGGAGGCAGGTGGAAAAGGCTTTGTGCCGTCCCTGCTCAGAGGGAATCCTCAGCACAGCCCTGAAGATCTGCACATAGGAGAAAACAATGAACACAAAACAGCCAAATGATAAACAGGCATTAACAGCAAGAAGCGGTAGACTCCTGAGGCGGGATTTGGAGCAGGAGAGCTTGAGGATCTGTGGGATTTCACAGAAGAACTGGCTCAGGGTATTGCCATGGCACAGGGGCAGGGAAAATGTATTGGCCGTGTGCATGAGAGCAGTGAGAAAGGCACTGGCCCAGGCAGCTGCTGCCATGTGGGCACAAGCTCTGCTGCCCAGGGGGGTCCCGTGGTGCAGGGGTTTGCAGATGGACACGTAGCGGTTGTAGCACACGATGGTCAGGAGATAAAACTCTGCTGAGATGAAGAACATAAAGAGAAAGACCTGTGCAGCACATCCAGTGTAGGAGATGTTGCTGGTGTCCCAGAGGGAATTGTGCATGGCTTTGGGGACAGTGGTGCAGATGGAGCCCAGGTCAGCGAGGACCAGGCTGAGCAGGAAGAAGAACATGGGCGTGTGCAGGTGGTGGCCGCAGGCTACGGTGCTGATGGTGAGGCCGTTGACCAGGAGGGCAGCCAGGGAGATGCCCAGCAAGAGGCAGAAGTGCAGGAGCTGCAGCTGCCGCGTGTCTGCCAATGCCAGCAGGAGGAAGTGCCTGATGGAGCTGCTGTTGGACATTTGCTGTGCCTTGGCATGGGGATCTATAAGAAAAGTAATCATGGAATAGTTGGGTTTGAGAGGACTTGAAATATCCCAGCACAGCCTGGGGGCACTTTCCCCCCACTGCCTGCCCAGGGCTCTGCTGCCTGGAGCTGTCCCTGACAGCAGCTGCTTCCCTGTGCCCAGGGCTGGGCCCTGCCAGTGCTGCCAGGGCCCAGCCCAGCCCTGGGGGCTCAGCTCTGCCCTGCAGAGCCCTCCCAGCTCAGGCACTGCCCAGGGCAGCTCTGGCTCTGCAGGCTCTGATGGCAACGTGTCATGGTTTAACACTGGCACAATGCCAGTGTCCCCATGAAGATACCTTCTCCCTGGTTTCTGCTGTGAGATGTGACCAGGAATAAGCAAAGCAGGCTCCTACTTAGGGAAAAAGGAACCAGAACTTTATTAACTACTCTACAACTACAGATAAAAGGAACACACACACAGGGAAAATGAGAACCTCACAAATGCATTTCCTCCTCCCCCCACCAAATTTCTACACAATACATTTGTTTCTCAAATCACCAACTCTCGGTCCAGCACCACCCTTCAAACAATCAATCCTCAGTTCATCAAGAGGAGAGGAGTCCTTCTTGTGCCATGGGCTTCCCCTGGAAACACAATCGAAACCTCATGTGTTCCTGTGTCACTTGTGGCACCGCCCGGAGTACATCTGCCGTCGTGACTTCTTCCTTTTCATGTCCAGTGCTCTCACCACTGAACACGGACCAGAACTGCTTCTAGGGTTGTCTTTTAAGGATGCTCTGTCCCGATCCAAAAAAGGCACAGTCTCTCCTTTGGGACACCTGTCCCCACAATCTCTCCTTTGGGACACCTGTCCCCCCCATATTTTTTCACCCCCTGGGGCCGAGGGGCATCAACACTGAACCCTCTTGGTTCTGAGGCCATTGCCTCCCCCTAGAATGCAGTCTCTGTGTCACAAGGAACTTGGGTCTGTCCATCTCTCTTCTGGGACACCTGTCCCCACAATCCCTCCTTTGGGACACCTGTGCCCCCCATATTTTTCACCCCCTGGGGCCGAGGGGCATCAACACTGAACCCTCTTGGTTCTGAGGCCGTCATCTCTCTTTTGGGACACCTGTCCCCACAATCTCTCCTTTGGGACACCTGTCCCCCCCATATTTTTCACCCCCTGGGGCCGAGGGGCATCAACACTGAACCCTCTTGGTTCTGAGGCCGTCATCTCTCTTCTGGGACACCTGTCCCCACAATCTCTCCTTTGGGACACCTGTCCCCCCCATATTTTTTCACCCCCTGGGGCCGAGGGGCATCAACACTGAACCCTCTTGGTTCTGTCCATGGCTATACAAAAAGAGTCCAGCAAAAGCCACTCCATCATCTCTTCCCACTAGGATTCTTCTCTACTCTTCTACTATCTCTCGCTTGCCCAGACCTCTCTCACACTGGCCCATTTTCTTCCTCATCTTCCACTCTATCTTCTAGGAAAGGTCAATGTTCTGTAAAGTTCTCATTTTCCAAAAAGGGGTTAAAAGCTCCTACAAGCGGCCGGCTGAACCCCCCCCTCTTCTCCGTCCCAGCTGTGCTGCCGGCACAGGCCCATGTTTATCAAGCTTCAAGGTTACAGTCTCAGGCAGCGGCTCTTTCTCTCTCTCTCTCTCTGTCTCTCAGGGGGGGCTGCCCGATGGCTCCCGGTGTCTCTCTCTCTCTTTCTCTCTTCCACCCTTCCACCCCGGGGCTCAGGCCTACCTCTCCCGGCCACATGGCTTTTCCCCTCCCCCTGCCCAGCCAGCAGCTGGGCCGGGGGAGAGACCCGAACTCTTTCCCGCCGGAAACCCAAGAGGCCCTCCCAGGGGAGAGCTCTGCTTTTAACCCTGTGTTCTCAGAGGCATGTCCATGTCCCAATGGCCAGGTTAAATGCCAATATTAAAGTCTGAATATCCATTGGCCAAAAACACAGCATCCCAAAAAACACATTTCCTGTCAAACCACCACACAACGTCAGAGCAACCCTGAGGAGGCTGGAAAAGCAACACTGATGCTGCCTGTGAGGGGCCCTGTGCTGATTTCTGTCACTGCCTGGTTTATTCAGATCTGAGACAAAATGTTTTTATTCTTCCAACCTGAACTGAGAGATTAATATCTATGGGTAATTTCCCACCCAGGCAACCCAGAGCAGTAAATTAAAAAAGCAGGATTTTCTCGTTTATGCAGCCCCTGCCTTGCTGTGCTCCCTGCATAATCTACTTGGAAATGTTCTGCAGTTAAATGCCATGCTGGGACCAGTCCTGAACAATGCAGCATCCTCCCCACACAAGGAGAACACTTCCAAGCCTTACCAGCTGTCTCCTGCCACCCAGATCTTGTCCCCCAGTGCTGGGAGCAGCTGCCAGGGCTGGCTGAGAGCTGTCCCTGGCAGGCAGCAGAGTCCCTGCCCCAGCACAGCGCCCTGGGCTGCAGGACCCTGCTCTGCAGGACAGCCCTGGGCACCCCTGGCTGCTCTGCACAAGAGACAATCAAACAATGTACTCACAGGCTCTGCAGGCATTGGCATGTTCCAGCTTGAGGAGATGGCTCCAGGAGCTGCAGCTGCATTGTCCTGCAGCCAGAGGTTCCTGTGCCAAGGGCTGGCAGTGATTGTGCCCCAGGCACTTCTCAGCCCCTTCCCAGCCCTGACTGATTGAAGCTCTCTGTGCCTCTGTGCTGTGACCAGGCTGGCTGCAGGCAGTGCCCCAGCCCTGCTGGGCTGGCAGAAGAGCTGCTCATCAAGAGAAATGTGCTTTTGAAGCTCTTCTTGGTGACCAGGAGCTGCCTCTGTGCCAGGAGCCCAGCCCAGCTCAGCAGCACAGACACAGCACAAGGACTTTAATGAGCCTCTGGGGCTTTGTGCTCAGGCCCTGAACATCAGTCCCGGAGAGGGAGCTGAAGAAACCTCTCCAGAACTCCAAGTCAGAATCCATCTCCAAATTTTCTTGGACTTTTAATGGATCCCACTGAGGGACACGGCTGAGCAAGTGTCCCCAGGCCCCAGGCAGAGCAGAGAACTGCAGGCAGTGATGACAGATGGGGACAAAGAGAAGCCAAATCTTGGTGCCCTGGGCCACAGCAGGGTCTGTGCCACCAAGGGCTGGGAGGAGACACCTTGTCCTGAGGCCCTGGGGCCTCCTGGCACAGCCGCAGCCAGGCTGGGCACTGTCAGCCCCTTGTCCTGCCCTCAGCATCCCCCCCTAGCCCACATCCCAGTGGCCTCAAGGATCTGCTGGAAGGAGTCCCTGGGGAGCCTTGATCAGCAATGGCCCTGGGGGCTCCTTCATGCGCCCTGCAGGGACTGCAGGTTTTTCAAAGGACTTTGGGTTTGGCTTTTGCCTTGGAGTCTCTGAGAGGCTTGTGCAATCATGGCCCCAATTATCTGCTGTAATTAGTCCCTTGAGAGCTTTGTACTGACACTCACTGGGGCTCATTAATGTTTTGAGATACTCAAGGTTTTTAAGGTACTTTAAGGATTTAAGAATACTTTTAGGTACTTTTAAGGATTTTCCTTCCCACACTAAGTCTCTGAGACATTTTTGTGTGATCCTTGCTTCCAATTCTCTCCTCCAAGGAGTCCATGAGGATCCTGTATTGGGTATCTTCCCCCTTTCTCTTTTACAACAAAGATGGAAATGAAAGAATTTTGTAAGACTTTCTAAAAGCATGCAAACAAACACGGGACAATTAACAATGCAACAACAACCACTAAAAGATTTAATAGTCCTGTTCTAGCTAGACATCATCCAACCCTTTAGTCCCTTGGATTGGAAGAGTTTATTGAATCAGTCTTTGTTTTCCACTCGAAGCTTCTTGAACCCTTCCTTCGGTACCTGAATGCTCTTGTGGATTGACTCGCTGTGGCTGGAGAGGTTCATGCAGCACGTGCCCTCAGAGTCTACACAGCCATGCCCATGTGCCCAGAGTAAAAACTCTATCGCTGTTCTGCAAGGTGGCCTGTCTGATGGTCTCTATGTCTGAGAGCAGGCCACTCAATGTGAGGGAGGTGGCATTGGTTTGCTTACTTAACAGGCACCCAAGATGGTCTAATTGTCCTAAAGCTTTAGCTGCAGCCACCCAAGGTAGTCCAAACTGGGTGTGCTAGCATCTGATACCTGGATTAAAGCTTTCAGAGCCATCTCTTTGACATCATCCAATACTTCTCTGGGGATACCTGCTGCTTGATCATCTGCTAGGCTGTGTTGTCCTTCTCCAGCTAGATGGCTGATTGTCAATTCCGCCCTTGCCTCATTATTAGCATAGTCTGCTATTAATTGATTTAGTAAATGCTTCCATCCCTCTTCCCACAGGGTGTATTCTGTAGGTGACAACAACATGGTCATAATATATTTTAAATCATAGGGGGTTAAAATGTGCTGTAAACATGGCCCTCATTAGGCCAGTAAAATAAGATGAGTCCTTTCTATGGTCATTATATGCCCTACACAGCTGCTTGATTTCCCCATAAACCAATGGCTGATACCTGGGATTCTGCCCCCTTCTTTCATAACATACAAGGGCAATAAGTAATTTTGAGACTATTTGCCAGTCTTCTTCCTTTCCCAGGGATTTTCTGGGACTGAGGGGTGAGGTGGTTCTGAGGAGTCCAAACTGTTTTCTGGGGAGGAAGAATAACTTGGAGCAGAAACATTCAGATTAGAAATAGTGTGACAGTTAGGCTTAGTATCTTTGACCATGGGGGTTATATTGTTGCCGGAGGGTGAGGCAAAGGGCGCTGCCGTTTTGTCAGGTGTTGGGGAGGAAGGGCCTTGATCTAGGATTGCAGACTTCCAGGCTGGCCTTCTGGAGGCATGGCCCAGGCTGGAGGTGGAATGATTGAAAGTGGGGGCGTGACCCGCAGTCGTGGGGGTGGAGTCTGGAGCTTGGTTCAGGGCAGAAGAGAAGGTTGTGGTAGCAGGAAGTGGAAGAGCCAAGATGGAGGGAGGACGGTCTGGCTCACGGGCATCTGGAAAATTTTACATGATCCACTTCACAATTGATTTTTATTTGTTCTTTGAAGATACTTGGTCATGATCAGTGAGAATTAACTTAAAGCATCCATATACGCACCTTTCTACTTTGGACATCCGGCTGCCCATTTTTCTCTTTCTCGCCTTAGGTGGAACACCCCAAATCAGTTATGGGATGCGGTGCATATTGTAAAAACACAGTAGCAAAATGGGCAATAATTGTCCTGCATTTCCCCAAACCCATCTGCAATCCTACTCAGGTGAAACTGTCGTTGTCCCTGTGGATCCTGGCCAAGGTCCCTCAAAGCAATGATGAATCTGCCAGCCCCGCACAATCCAAAATCCCGGAGAGCGCTGGCCTATCCATCAGCTAACCCCAGCTGACATGACTGAATGTCAGAGTCCCTGTTTGGGCACCAAACGTCACAATGAGGGTGGCTGTGACAAACCTTTCTGGTTCCCCAGCTTTAGGGCAAGAGTGGTGAAAATGAAAAGAAGCAGATGCTGGGGAAGATGAAACTGGAAAGCCTTATAAATATGATTGCCTGGCAAAAGATTTTGAGAATATGGAAACTATAAGGGAGATTGAAATGAAAGCAAGCTTTGAAATACCAAGCCTTAGTTACTGAACAACTGGAAAACAATGGTATGGCCGGCTGAAGGTAATCTTCTTTTGATGAAACAATACCCTCAGCATGCAGACAGGTCCAAGGGTCAGAGCGACCCTACTAGCTTGGCAGAAGGGGTCCAAAGAGGAGTTTTTAGGGTTTAAAATGTAACACAGTATGGTAATGTAATGATTCTTATAGGCTGTATGTAAATGCTATAAGATTTGTATCTTGTACTAGATTGGTTAGTGAAAATTAGAATATGCAGCACAGAAGAAGATTTATTCTATTGTAACGGGAACACCCCTTCTCTTTCGGGCATCCATTTTGGGCGCCTCTTTCTGTAGAGAGCTTTTTGGATAATTGGTTAGCTGAGAAAGGACATTTTGATGTGATACCGATGGATAAGGATAGGGGAAACAAGCTGGGAACTGAGCAACCAGTATCCAATCACTGACAAAGGTCACAGTGACCTTCTCTGAAACGGGAAGACGGGGGAGAAAATCGCTTGCCAGAAAATGTAGATATCTTAGGTAGAGAAGGTAGAAGAATGCAAACATAGAAGCAAAACAATTACTAGAAGACAGAAGTAGGTGTAGTTGATCTAAGTGTGCTTTAACCAATAATGAGCTCAGCTTTTGCAATATGTATAAGCTTCATTAACACCAATATAAATATGTGTGGGTTTTCAATAAACTTCGGGATTTGCTATTCACGCATATGGTGTGTCGCATTTCTCCCGCTGTTCCCGACATCTTTCGAGCTCCTCTTTCGGGCCTGCTGTGAGCTGTGGCTGGCAGCTCCAAACAAGGCCCCTGCACCCACACCCTTTGCAATAAACCACAAGTTCCAAGACCTGGCTTCAGAGATCTCTCGTCTCCGTCCATCCCAACCGTCCTACCCCCCGGCGCTCCTACAAGCAGGATCAATGGAGTTGCCCAAAAAGAACTTTAGTAACAGGGTGAAAAACAATAAACATGGAGAAGCTGAGCACAGTATGAGGGGTGGGATTCAAAGACCTGAGATAAAGGCAAAGCAACAATATACACACTTGAGGATAGAACACTCTAGAACAATAACCCTATAGGGGAAACAAGTAACCAATAGGGGAGGAGAACTTGGACAACTTAGCAAAACAACACTAAAGGCTTATGGGGGAACTCTCAAGCTCATCCTAAGATAAACAAATGATTCCCAGGGCTTGAAACTCACGCCCAGTTCTTCGGGGTAAAATCTGTCTGACTCTGAGTTACAGCTGGACTAACTCCCACACCGCTGCTTTGCTCTGGTCCTTTGGGACCATGTGGCCCAACAGAGCCACAATGATGTCCTTGGTTCCATGAGGCTCCACAGTGTCACAATGGTCCCTTGGATCCATGGTGCTCTGCAGTGTCACAATGGCCCCTTCATTTCACAAGGCTCTCAAATGCCACACTGGTCTCCATAGGAAGGAAACCATGGAGCCCCATGTTTCAGGAGCTGATGAATGCAACCACCAGAGGCCAAGGCAAGCCTGACCTGTCTGTCTTGGCAGGTTTGCTTGGAGCAACCCTTGGATATTTAAACTTATGAATGCGGAGTCCTAATTTAAACCATTTGTGCCTGGAGAAGAGGAATGGGTTTTTTTTTCATACAAAGAAAAGCAGAGAGCCCTTTCCAGTGTTTGGAAAACAGGTGAGTGCTGCCCCTTAGGAGTCAAAGACCAGCCAGACTTGTCTGTCCTGGGAACTCTTGTCTGGGACCAATCCTTGGATACACAAAAATTTGGAGGTGGAACCCAAATTTTGGCCATTAATGCCTGGAAAAAAGGGGCAGTTCTTTTCCATAAAAAGAAGAGCCCAGATACCCAGTGTTTCAGGGGCAGACAGGAGTGGCCTTCCACATTCCAAGGTCAGCCAGACCTGTCAGGTGACCCCTGGGAGGCCAAGGCAGCCACACCTATTTCATGTTCCCTTGGTTCCACAGGGCCCTGCAGTGTCACAATGGCTCCTTGCTTCCATGAGAATATGGAAACCTTGCAGTGTCACAATGGTTCTCTTTCTTCCATGATGCCCTCAGGTGTCATAATGGCCCCTTGATTACACAAGTCCTTAAGGATCTTAATGGTCTCCATGGTTCCACAAGGCCCCACAGTGTCCCAATGGTCTATTGGTTCCATGAAGCCTGGCTGTGTCCAATGGCCCTTTGGTTCCATTGGGGCCCAGTAGTGCAACAATGATTCCCTTGGTTCCACAAGTTCCCATAGTGTCACAATGGCCCCTTCCTTCCATGAGGCCCTGCAGGGTCACAATGTTCCCCTTGGTTCCACAAGTTCCTACAGTGTAACAGGTTCCACAAGGGCCTGCAGTGTCACCATGGCCCATTGGTTCCACAACACCCCGCGGTGTCACAATGGTCTCCATAGGAAGGAACCAAGTGAGCCCCAGTGGTGCAGGGGCAGATGAGAGGCAGTCTAGCCAGACTTGACTGTACGGGCAGATTTTGTCTGGGAGTAACCCTTGGATATAGGGAATTTTAGACGCAGAATGCCAATTTTGGCCATGGGTGCCTCGACAAGAAAGACAGTTCTTTCCCATGGGAATAAAAGCACAGAGCCCCAGTGCTTCATGGTCAGATGGGAAGTGGCCCTTGACATGTCAAATTCAGTGGGACCCTGTCAAACAGCCCCCAGGAGGCCAAACCAGGCCGACCTGTTCCATGTTCCATTGGCTTCTTGGGTCCTAACACTGTCACAATGCTCTCCTTGATTCCAGGAGGTCTGGCAATGTCACAATGGCTTCTTGGTTTCATGAGCCCCAACAGAGTCACAAGGGTCCATTGGCCCCACGCAGCCCTGCTGTGAAACAATGGCTCCTTGTTTCTATTTTAAATCAATCACAATCAAACCACAGTTTGATCATTGATCCTTGCTTCCATAGGGCCCATGATTTGTACAATTGTCTCCTTGATTCCATGATTCCTGGATTGCACAGTCTCACCATCGTTTCCTTGGATCTCTATTGTCACAACTGACCCATGACTCCATGATGTTCTGTAGTGTCACCGTGGTCGCTGTCAGAGGCTGGATGAGATCCATGTCCTGAGACACCTTGGGATGCATGGAATGCCCAGGGGCGGGGCCATGAAGGCCTAGGGGGTTAAAAGCTGGAGCATGAGGCCAGCCCAGGGTCTGGATCCTGCCTTCTGCTGGGGTTTCTCTGTCAGTGATGCTGGAACCTGAGCTGTTAGTACCTGTGTGTGCCTCTTTCTGAGGATATTCTGTCTTTCTGTTCTCTATTTCTTTTCCTTATTCTACTCCTACTTACCTGGAACATTTTTGGGTAACTTAACATGTTAAGGGTTAAAGGATTTTAGGTTAAATGTGTGGGAATCCAGGGCACAGAGAATATTTCTCTGTCTGCTCTGAGGGGTCCTGACCCCCAGAGAAACACTGCCTTTCACTTTCACCCATGGAGAGGACTTCCAGGACCTGGAGACAGATTAGAATTTGCCAAGGTGTGAAATAGATAATAGAGAGTAGTATAGTATATCACTTGGGTGAGAAATTTAGGTTTTGGGTTTTTTAGTGTGGTGTAGATAGGAAGCAACATATGGAATTTGAGTGTAGTCCCTGTCTTCTTCATCTACTCCATTTTCTGCAGTGTTGGAGGCACAGGGTGATTGGTCAAGGAAAGCACAGTGCAGAGGTTATGTGGACAGTCAAGGGATGAGTTAGTGGTAGATAAGTAGAAAAAACATATGTTTTAAGAGTTGATTGGATGAGATAACTTTAAAAGACCTTGAAACCCTACATTTTGAGACCATTTTGTGGTGCTTTTCCAGCATGCTGGGCCTGGTGTAGACAGCAATGCAAAACTTTACATAAGATAACTATAAACAAGAAGCTGAAGACTGAAAAAGTCCTGTGCATCTCCTTTTACCTGGCACAGAACTGCTACAGGAGGGTTTCCACAATCCAGGAACCCCCAGAAAGGCCCAACGTAAAACAAATATCAATAACTGGTGCCCCAACAATGTTTATAATAAGTTGGCTTTTTTCCATAAAGTTGTTTACTGAAGGGTGTTGTCTTAATTGGCCACTCATGTGAAATGTGTTGATTAAATGACCAATGAGGTCCCCCTGTAGTAAAGAAAAGGATTGAAAAAAAACCTGTAGCAAAGAAAAAGATTGAAAAAACAGGTGGCTTTTAACCCTTAACCTTCTGTGTCATCTCTGACTCAACGGTGACATTTGGGGATCTTTGGGGGCTATTGGGGATCCTTTCTGCACCTTGAGATGCAACAGGAGCTTCTCTAGTAAACTTTGCCTGAAGCTCCCACTGTGCCCATGGCAGGAACCCCTGTGAGTGTCTGGGACATCCCGGCTCTTTGGCAGCCTGGGGACTCCTGGGATGTCACCGTGCAGCCCCTGTGAGTGCCTGTGACAGATCGGTGCCTTTGCAGCCCAAGGTGCCCTGGGATGTCACCATGGAATGGCTGTGACTGCCTCTGACCACAGGGCTCTTTACCATCCCCAGAAAGCCCTGGGAGGTCTCCATGGAGCCCCTATCACTGTCTGTGGCATTCCAGCTCTGAAACAGCCTGGAGACTCTTGGAAATTCCCCATGGAGCCCCTCTGAGGGCCTGTGACAAATCAACCATCCCCAGCCCCCTGTTGATATGGTCAGTTTGCATGGCAACCATCCCCAGCCCCCTGTTGCTATGCTCAGTTTCCATGGCAACCATCACCAGCCCCCCTGTTGCTATGCTCAGTCCCTTGGCAGCTCCATGCCAAGGTGGTTGCCATGGACACCAGCTCAGGCCTGCAGCCAGAGCCCGTTGCCATGGCAACCATTGGCAGCCCCATCCCCAGGCTGATGGGATCCCAGAAGCACAGAATTGGCTGAGCTGGGAGGGACCCATCAGGATCCTCCAGTCCAACTGCTGGCCCTTCACAGGACACCCCAACAATGCCAGCCTGGGCCTGGCAGCGCTGGCCAAACGCTGCTGCAGCTCAGAGAGCCCTGGAGCTGGGATCCTTCCCTGGGGAGCCTGGTCAGGGCCCCAGCAGCCTCTGGGCAAAAACCTTTTCCTGACATCCAACCTGAGCCTGCCCCGACTCAGCTGCAGCTGTTCCCTCCACTCCTGTCCCTGGGCACCAGAGGGAAGAGGTTCCCACAGCCCCAGCCAGGGACCCGCTCCCAAGGCTGCTGCCATGGCCACCAGGGCTGGCACCAGCTGGGATGCTCGGTTTCCACGGGCCAGGCTTCAGGAA